>NC_139914.1:11759688-11882188 GCF_905171665.1 Trachurus trachurus
GTGTTTCCTCCACAACTTTGTAAAAGTTAAGAGAGCAAACTAAAAGCAGAACTCATGCTCACAGTTTCTTGTGATATATGTAAAGTTTCGGGCGTCGCGGACGTTTCCACTTCTGCCAATTTACAGTTTTTCTATTTGCAGGGGGGAGGCCGGCCTGCACCGAGCCTGACTTCAGCAGACAAAAGTGCTAACAGCAGATGAATTAAAGGTTACCAACAGTATATGATGAATATCAGGCAAATACAAATTACCACAGGAAGAAGAATAATGAAGCTTTTTTGCTGGCGAGCCAGGGGCCAGTCAATAATTAGAGGTGGCGCGGTCGCTGTCGCCGGCTTTTTGCAGCCTCGGCGCTTTGTCTCAGCTTTAATTGCTCAGGTTAAGATGGCCGCCCACGTCCAAAATATAAATAAATAAATTTTTAAAAGGAAAAAAAAAAAAAAAAGGGAAAAACAAAGTTAGTCTTAACTCGTTTAAAGACGAGCGGCGTGGCGATGCTTCTCATGAGAGGCTCACATTCAACAGGACGCCCTTCAACAATGTTTTAAACTTTCTTCATCTCTTCCATTTCGTGTTTACTTGAAGTCAAGCATGAGGGAGTTCGCTTTGATCCCCCCCGAAAAAATTAAAAACAGTCCCAACCGTGCACGGGGAAGAAAGAAAAAAGGAAGAAAGTGCCACGAGTGGTTGACAGTCGGTGCATATTGCTTGTTTTTTTCCAAGCAGGGAGACATAATCACACAAATAAGACATCAAAGATAGATTGAGAGTTAAAATATGCAGTTGAAAATTATTCAGATTGCTTTGGGATGGCAGGGGGAAAAATATTCCCTCAAAGTGTCCGACCGTATGAGATCAAAACTGTGTGATACCGTGAGACACATGCACGAGTGAGGGAGGAGGAAGCATTCAGACATGTCCGGGTGGTTTTTTTTTTTTTTTTTTTTTGGTTTCGGGGCCTTGGCAGCTTCACTGCTTCATGTCGTGGTTCCCTTGACTGGAGGGGAATCCCTTTTTTTCCCCTCTTGTTTTTCTGGTCACTGGCATGCAGCTCGCCAGTATGTCGCCTCACAATGTGAACTCTTGTGCCCTGCAGGTTGGCAGAGAAAAGCAACACAACACACACCCACACACCCGCACACACACACACAGACCGAAGCTGGCTGCAGCCTGCGAGTCGCGGCCAAACGCTGCACCTGCGTCATGTTTACTGGCTCCTGCCGCTGCGACCTCCTCTCCACCTGTACCGGTGGGTCCAACCTCTGAACGCAGAGGGTTCACGCCAGGAGAGTGCGTCAACGCCTGCGTCATGGAAACAAAAAGACTTTAAATGTCATGTTCTCTTCTCTTCAGGTAATTTTGAACATGGACAAAGCTGCAGATTAAATATAATGATGTTCCAGATAATACTGTACGAAGACGAAGACGACGACGATGAAAATGAATCAAATTAAATTGATCTTCTCTCCTTTGAGTCCTGGTCAGCACATGTATGCACTGCTGCGGTTTTGTAATTAAAGCAAATTAAAAAGACGAGATGAGTGTTCAGAGTCGGCCCGCGGAACGAGGGGAGAAGAGATTATTGTGTAAGAATTCCTGAGGTGATAAAAGAGGCATTCAATTGAAATAGTAAATGACCCTCAGTGTGAAGTTAGACGCAGATTTCTGTCTCTTTATATAGATCTGACCGGGTTTGTGTCGATCAGTTCGGAGATAAGAGGGTGGAAGAAGACGTCAGTGGACTTGAATATAGAGCTGTAACCTCGCAGTGTTCGACTGTGAGACGAAGAGGAGGAGAGGAGGAGAGGAGGGGGAGGAGGAGGAGGAGGAGGAGGAGGAAGCTTTGTGCCTCAGAAACAACAACGCGCTGTAAAAATGTTGTGATGTTAAGGGACAGAAAGTTTCTCTTTGTCTGAAAGCTCTCAAATGTGCCACAGAAAGCTGAGATTCAAAGCCAGGCCCATCTCTCCTAATTAACACTTTGAAAGATAAAAGCAGTTTATTAAATCAATCAGGATGATGGTTGTTTGTGAATCCCAGCAGATAAGGACATTTGCATATTAACTTTGCAGTTCTAACCTACATTTGAGGATCTTCTGAGATTGTGGCCGGCTTCAATGTAAATATTTTCCCCTCGCTGCTACTGTACTGTACACGTTTTAAAGTTTCATCGCCCCGCGCTCTCTGGTGGATTTTCAACTCATTAAAAAATAAAGAGACGGATAAATAAGCAAACATATAAACGTAAACAGACAAACAAATGAATAAACGAACACAGATATCATGGCGCTGGAGAGGGCTTTGCCAAAATTTGTGGCGTAGACGGTGCAAAACAATCTGGATCTCAACTTGTTGTTGGATATTCCCAGTTCAAAACTGCACTTTAAATGAACATGAAAGCAACAAATAGGCTTTAAAGGAGTATTATACGTGCCCTGCAGTTAATCTGGCAAGTACCAAAGAGCTGCCTCAATATGTTCTGCCAAATCTAAATCATGCATTTTCTTGATAATGTTTTTAAGCACATTTAGACACAACTGCAACTTGTATCAGTTGCACTTTTTGTTTAAAAGCCTCCATAAATACAGAGTGTGTGTGAATTTCCCCTCAGCGTCTCCTCCATGACACAAACGGAGTCTTTCTCACATTTGTCCCTAAAATGTCACAAGCTCATGATGTGGGTCTTCACGCTGGTGCTACTCCAACAAATTCCCTGAAAAGACTCACAACAATGAATGAGTGAATTTATGCCACTAACAGTAACTGTCTGTGTATCACTGCCTGATGGATGCGACTCCTCTCAGCCATAGAGCGCCATTGTTTCCAAAAAAACTATTAAAAACACATCAGTGAGCCTCTCTGTTGAACTGGGTGACATGTTCCTTCATCACCACCAACACACACACACACACACACACACACACACGCTCTGTGGTTTGACTCTCACACACACACACAGTCCTGATGTCACAAACACCCACCACAACAGCTAATGTGGATTAATCCGCCGCTGAAAGTAGTCCCTATCAAATTCACTTTTTCTTCCTGTTTGTTTAAAACAGGCAAGAAATTATTGTGTTTTTTCTGAAAAGCCTGGATTTTAAGCATCTTATCCAAAAAATGTCACAATGTCAGTTCAGAGTTTGACCCCTGTGACTCTTTATTTGTCATCCAGAACTACATTTTTCCGCTCTCATGTTTACGGAGCTGTAAACAGAGCAGTTTCAGAGCAACACAAGGAGGTCGACTTTGTTCCTCTATCATCAGAGGCTGATGACACTGACCTACTGTTGAAGAAACATCTTCCTAATCCTCATTTGTGCCTCTTCAAGTGTCCTCGAACCTCCCTGCATCCACAGCGATAACATTAGAGCATCGGTTGTGAGACAGACAGCGCCACAAAGAAATCAAAGCGTGAAGATATTGACCGGCCTCTCATACAGACACGGGAGGAGGAAGAAAGAATCACCCGATCAATAGCAGTCGTCACTAATCCCGCTACCTACACAACGGCGTCATTGTGCTTTTCGATGGGTGGCCACCGAGCTTTGGAGGAAATCACAGCGCACAAAGGTTGGTTGTCGCCATCATTCGCCTCTCCAGAGGGTCAGGCGCGCCGTCGACCGCCGCCTCACTCGATACGGGGACTGGCTGATGTGATGAAAGGCCGATTTCTGACCTGACGCTGCTGTAATCAGAACAATCTGCATTCACACGGACAAGAGGTGCAGATCTGAGAGCAGCTATCATCGTCTCATCTCCAGCGGAGAATAGGTGAGGCGCTATTCCAGGGGAGGAATAAATAAAAAAAAGAAAGAAAAGGAAGTTACTTTAACGACTCCCATGGCTTTTAATTGCAGAGGCTTGGACATTAGTTCAAAACTGCTCACTTCATGCTTGGGAACACAGTGCCACGGTGCCGGCGCCCTCACCCGACACTTGTTTTATCTGCTTGCAGATTGAACTCACTTCACAGTAAAGAGAGGCCAATTAGGGTGCAAAAGGATTAAAAACACAGGGAAAAAAAAGCTTTTCCATTTCTGCACTTTTGTAGTGGAGGACAGGCTATAGGATGAACATACGAGAGAGAGGGGGGGGGGGGCCACAGCGCTTCATGGGTGTGAAATTAAAGAGGAAAATGAAGGTGTGAGGTTATTTCCTGCCAGAGAAGAAGAAAGTAAACCTTGTAGGACTGCTGCTACACACGGCCTCTTATTGTGTTGCTTTAATGTGGGACTGCAAAATGCAAATATCTTCATCATGCTAAATAGAAGACGGATGAAAACTGGACCATCAACTTCAACAATTAATTTAATCTTAACTTGAAAATGAAGCTTGTACATAACTTCCTGTTAAAGTTCCGGGACATGATGTGTTTGTTGCTAAATTAGGCCACAAATCACAACTACAAGTTTTTTTTTATGACACTGTTTTAGGGTGAATTTGTTCTTTTACAAGTGCAAACAATAATTCTGTAGCGCCGTTAAAAGACGGCGGGTGAAGCAGAACGAGGTCAGCGCTTTGCCGTGCAGTTTATTTCCTCCAAATAAACAGGCTGAGAGCTTCAGCTCCACCGGCCCACAGACCATTTATCCACCTCTGAGTGGAAGCTCGGCTCCGACTTCCTCTAATAAAATGATTACCAATCTCTGGTAGTGGTTCACCTCAGATGCACTGTCCCTGGGAGAGGTCCGAGGGATGCTATTAACCAGGGGGGAGGAGGGGCTGACGGGAGGGGGGGGAGGGTTGGGCTTCCCCCAGTGAGGAGCGTCTTTAACATAAGTGGAGATGAGCACAACCGGATGGCGGAGGAGAGGAGGCTTCCCCAGGAATGGCGGCAGGAAATCGATGCATTGTTTGTTTATTGGTCTGACCTCCGAACCTCTGCAGCTCTACATCTGTCAACCCCCCCATCCCCACCCCCCACCCACCTCCACCCTCCCCTCTCTCTAGTTCTAGTTCCCGTCTCCTATCATCCTATTTTCTCAGTGTGTTTCCAATAAATTCCAAGATTCTCATAAATAAATGTCAATTTCATCACATCTGTCCTCTGTAATCAAATTATTAGTTTGCTGTCTATTCTGATTACTACTGTGATTTTACACAGAGTTAGGAGACTCATTAAAGACTGGACTGCACTTCCCATAATGCAAGAGAGCGGTAAATATAAGGAGGAAGAATAAACGGATGTGATGAATCTGAATATATCTCAATAAAAATAAATAAAAGAAGAGGTGTCACATGTTTCCGACACCGGGCTCCTGGAGCTGGAGGTCAAATCTGTGCAGCTGAAAGAAGAAAGAGGAAGAAGAAAGAAGACCTTCCTCTCACTTCTGTAAAAACGGACGAGAGGAAAAACTTCCAAGATCCCGATATTGGCAACAAAAAGGTCACCCGAATCCTCCGACTCTTAGTGATGCTAATGGGCCCTAATTTGAAATGGAATATTATTCACATCTTTAAAATCCAACAATGAGATTTCATTCAGATGTAGCAGCAGTCACTTTTTACTTGCTTTAATGATAAGTAGGGGGGAAAAAAAGATCCCCAAGGTGCTTTGACTCTGTTCTTTTATTAATGACTTGAGCCCTTTTGTGACCGCCGCTGAATCATTTGATGAATCATTATCGTGGAGAAAATCATCACGACTGATCATATTAAGAGGGAATGCAGTTGTTTTGCGAGGCCTCCTCTCTTGTCCATTGTGAATTATTGTCATTATCATTAGCATGAAATGAATTCTGGCCTTTCAAAAGGGGGAGCGTTGCTACCAGTTCATGTATATTCATCTGTCGTCGGGCCACAGGCTTGTTTTGTCTGTTATTGTAGCCGCCGCTGCCGCTCGCGCTGCTTTGAACCCTCCTCCGTACGCAGAGCTGATAAGTGCGCCTCGGCAAACATCAACCTTGTTTACATTAATGTCTGCAGACTGGTGCAGGTCGACTTGCCATCCATATCAATCGCGCATTGGTGAATAAATCCCATCGACGTGACATCAATGAGGTGCCGATCTGTAAACAATACACTTGAGTGTGTCTACTTCCTGTCATGTCAGGGCGTGATGCAGCTACAGTACATGGAGTCACGTGGTGCGTTCAGGGCCCTGCATTCCTCTCTGTTGCTTTTAATGTCACTCCGGCAGTAATCTGTCCGGCCTCCTGGCATCAGGGACGTTTGGGGGACACAGAGCCCGATGGAGAGCAGCATCTGCAGCCTGACGACCCTGCAGCGCTACCTGAGCCCCGTAGCCACGAGCCGGGGAGATGGAGGGAGGGAGGAGGGGAGGAGGGGGTGCGGTTACAGCCGCCATCACCGTGATCTGATTTATCCCCGGGCCGGAGACTACAAATGAGTGCAGACAGCTTTTTCATAGCCAAAAGACACATTTGCATCCATGTGTGCGTTTGTGGATGTGTGTGTGGATCGGGGGAGGGTGGGGGGGGGAGGGCGGAGGTGTTGCAAGATACAGTGCAGTTTCATAAACAGCTCAGTTTCTGTCTGACATGAAAGTACACAAGTACAAATGGCTGCGTGTTGAGTGTACAGTGATACGTTCCTTTGTTCTTAAGTTATTTATGTTTCTGCTCCACAAACTGCAGCAGAGTCGACGGAACGGGACGATAAAATCATTCTGATGTTCATACGAAGGCCTGTACGTCTTTAGAAACACATAACTGGAATCACCCGATGCTTTAAAGTTGCTATTTTATGGTCATTAAGCGTGCGCGGGTGTTTAATATTTAGGATTTAATGTTACACCTCATAAGCGTGTACCTCCAAAGTGAGGAGCTCATTACTGCTCCTGGATAAAAGCTTTCAGCTCTGCTCTTTATCGCAGCAAAAATCTCAGTCCCATCAGCTTGTCTTGAAACCTGATTTTTTTTTTTTCACAAGAAAAAAAGCTACAATGAGAATATTTCAACCTGTTAACAACAGAAAACAACTGTTTTTTTTTGTTGTACAAATTAAAATGACAGGACAAAACTGCCTTCTTTAAGACAATAAAAGTGTTTATATTTTTTCATATTGCATAAGAAGCATCCTGTTTTTGTTTTTTTTCTTAATTATCAGTTATACATTATAAATAAACCTGCTTCTACTGGTTTGAGTTTTTTTTATATTACAACCAACATGAAGGTATCTTATCACATTTTATCGCGTGTCTATTTTTATTCTCTCCTTCCAGAATAACAATAAACTAGTGAGTTTGACACCAAATCTGCTGAACTCTGTAAACTTCTCCACTGTATTTGTGCAGGAAAGTCGAGCTGCAGACCTGAGAGCGCTGAACTTTCCAGTAATTATTCTGCACTCGGGTCAGCTCTGGACAATATGTTAGCCATCTGCCGGCATCTGTGCTTTCTCCCACTAATAGACTGAACTACCCCCACCTCTATCCCCCACCTCCCCACCTTCCCTTCCCTGCACACACCCCCCCCCCCCCCCACCGCCCCACGCACACACCGGACCACCACCACCACCACCACAGCCCTGGAGCGAGTGGAGCCGGGGGTGAAGCGCTAAGCAGGTCACATGTTGTCTTTCAGCCATATTTGGGTCAGGCCTTTGGCACTGGATGAGGGGAGGCTTAATGCACGGAGGCAATGGGTTATAATCCTGCCTCCAACACACACACACGCACTGTACGTTGGCCATACACACACACACAGAAATGTAGATGAATAAACAGACGTACGCATACTGTTCTCATGACTTTCTTGGATGCTATTTTGCCTCACAGGAGCGTGAAATTCCTCATTTTCTGTGATATGATCCTAATTCAGGCTCCAGCTCGTTTCCCAGAAAGGTGCCGAACACTTGAAATTCAAACTTCAATCTCCAGAATTGTATATTGGCACGAGACAGAAGCTAACGGCAGCTTTAGCGGAGCATATGTTGCATGGAACATATGTTTGGAGCATATGTTTAATGCCAGAGGAAAGAGGGCTCGCACATGTCGAGGATCACAGGTAGACGAGATCTTAAATAACGGCCGACAGTGAAATCAGAAGAGGAGAAATCTGTCTGTGTTCATCTCCTTCTCGGGTTAAAAACTCTGAACTTTCCTGAGCTGTGAGGCCAAACAGTCACATCTAATATTTTGTGAAATGTATGCAAAACCGGACTGCCAAATTTGCTCCCTCCATTAAGATTAGGACACGGCACATATATCTTGGTGGTGGAAATGTGTAAATTTAATAAGAAAAAGGCCCCCAAAAAAATAAAATATGGAAAAATAAACTTTCTTTTATCAGGAATTCATTAGGAGTAAACTCAGGGCGTTGCGTGTTTTTCTGATGGTGTGTGAAGTTCTGGGGGAAGAGGCTGAGGGCGCGGGTATGAAATGTGATCAAATTTCAAATACATTCACAGTCGTGGCAATTTGTACATTTGCATCAAAGTTGTGGCGGACGTGTGACGATAAATGGGATGAGGTTCGACACATCGTGCTGCCGCGCTTTTTGGCCTCTTCATCAGCAGCCCGCCCCCCCCCAACCCCCTCCCGAACGGAGAGAAAACGCTCAGACTCAGACTCCGAGAGGGAAATTAGACGATGTGATGAAAAGGTGGACGGCCACAAAACAAATCAGAGTAAAGTGAATCATGAAAGGTCACATGAGGTCAGAGGCAGATTTAACCCTGTGAGGAGACGCGGTTGGAGGCCCGGCCTGCTCGCTGCCACGGTGGTTTTCATCTCAATCTGCAACATTCATCACCGGCTCCGAGTCCTTCATAGCTCTCTGCTCGGGCTGCTCTCCTTAAAGACTTTCCACCATGAAAAGTGAGACACTTATGATGTCTTGAGCAGTGACACATTTGCACTTTTCTCCTTCCTTTTTGCAATCACACTAATTGCTTTCACATATGACTTCTGGCGTCCTTTTCCTGCACAGAAAAAAACCTTTAGCGCTTAGATGCTTATCTGCGAGCGCAGTCAGACAGGCGTCAGATTTGGCTTTTTGAAGCTCCGGCGTGATGACTTCATTGTGGTTTAGAGCCGCACCGAGCCTCAAAGGGCACCGATTGGAAAGACTTTGAAACTTCGGGACAGATGCAGCCTTCAAAAGAAACTCGTGAGGGTGATGAATTAAAGGTTGAATCAGTGCAAACACATGAGGAGTCATGGTGGATGCAACACATGTGCTGTGGCGTCAACAGAGTTATTCACCTGTGACTCTGCAGGAACAAATCTCCACAACTTCTGCAGAACAGGAGCTGCTCATCGTTGTTACTGTACAATAAAATCTTTTTGGTTTCAAAGCCAAAAAACATATGAACACAACACGTGAAGGTGGTTCAAACGCCACCTGAAGGCACCACACTTGCTGCTACTTCCTCTGTTTCTCTCCAGTGACAACACTACAGTGCAGCACATGTGAAAGTGATAAAAACAGCTGATTTTCTGCAGGCAGGGTGAATCCTGCCATGTTAAATACAAGGTACCAGCTGAAAATATGCCTGTTTGAAAATATACAATTCTTCTGTCTGCAGAAATGTGTGGAACAACAACAGTGCGTTGCTCACAGCCCTCTCTGTGCTGTGCTTACATATCTGCATGCACATAAAGCAGAGAAGAAGAAGAAATGGCGCACACGGGCGAAGCTGCATATCATCATCAAAAAAAAAAAAAAAAGGTACTACGTGTCCAGGAAGTTCAAAAACTCAAACTTCTCCCCTCCTCCTCCCACCTCCACCCTTTTCATTCCTTTTCATTCCCCTCTCCTTAGCACATTCAAATGTGCAGGTTTGTTTTGGGGATAAAGTCCTCGGCTTTGATCAGCGCTAATTAGACAGCCTCTGCTTTCGTTCCCTACCTATTAGGGCTGGGTAGGTTATCGCCGTCCTAATCTCTGGCCGGTAGCCAGGCGAGGGTGCTGCGATCCTGAAGGAGCACCCTCAAAGCCGTCTAAGGTGAGGAGGAAGCGTGATGAAAGGGCCGTCTCCTTTCAGCACAGATCAATACGCTCCTCTCCTTTGCCTATGGGGGATCAAGAGTTTGAAACACAAAGGGGGTTTTTGCATAAAGATCCAAACAATGGTTCACAAGACATTTTTTTCTCCCTCACTCTCTCTTGCTTTATGCTTTATACTTCCTCCTCTCTTGCACTTTTTTCTGCCTTCCCTTCAACTTTTCCTCTCCTGGAAAGAAGAGGCGGTGGAGGGGGCACTTAATGAAGCTGGAAATTTGGATTTTAGAGGTTCAAAACGCCTGCAGGAGGCAAACAACCAAAGTTGCAGTAATTTGTGTTTGAGCGTGTTGAGCCTTTACTGGCTGGATGGTAGAATATGCTGCTCATATGTAAGGATTCACTTACACACTCAAGTACTGTTTAAAGTAAACAAATGTCACTGCGGTGCCAGACGGGCAGCGTATGTTGAGACAAACAAACTTATTACTCTCCGATATTGTGTAATGCTCCTTTAATGCTGCACAATATAGATGGAAGCAGTTTAATCCCCCGCTATTTGTTTCATACGTCATGCATAAGGAAAGCCCAACTGGGCACTTCCAGTTTGTTTGGTCAGTTCAGCCTAAACAACCGATTAGGGATTAAAAGAAACGTGTAATCCTCCGTTTACAGTTACAGCATTTCAGTCTATTTAGGAGGAAGAGAAAACCACGGAGACGCTTTGTTTAAATGTCACTGATTGTTTGAAATGCACAGTCCAGCTCAACCTGACTCTTTTTCCATCCGACTGAGGCTGTGATTCATGAACTCCTCCATCTGCATCTTTTCACCAGACTAAGACAATGTATGTTTTTAAAGCTGCACAGCTCTGCAGAGCATTTAGCATCTTGTTTGTCCCAAAAATTCACTCTCACTCTTCGTCACAGAGTTAAAACCAGCTGAACCAACAGCAGATGAACAAAATTACTACAGCACAATCAAAAAACAGTAAAGAGTCCACAGCCACAAAGCTAAGTGAAGGCTAATGCTAATGCTCTGTGTCTGCAGTGACGCCAGTCTAATGTTTACAGCCTGCACGCAGCTAATCTACCAACACAGGCGGTATATTATAAATTAATGTTATTTTCCACAGCAGTAGTGTGTTTAACTTCTACACAGATACGGACTACAGGTCAAGATGTTTTGGAAATGACTGATTCATGTTGTTATTGATCTGATTAATCAAAATATAAATAGATATAGCTTCAAAGGTGTTTAATGTAACAGAAGTAGATGTGTAGAATTCACCTATGTGCAGCGTTTCTGTTTTTCCTGTCGGTGCACAGACTACTCACTACACTACACGCCTGCCTCCACTATTTTCACCATGATTATCTGACCCCTTTTTGCAAGTAATTTCCCCTGGATTAGAAAAACAATCAATCCAATCAAGACTAAGAGAGGAGGGGAGGGAAAAAAAAGAGATTTGAGAGGAAATCTCTCCAGAAGTTGTTGGGCATTGCGGGGGGAAGAGAAGAGGGAGCAATCTAGAGGGCCGGCGTATATTTTCCTCTCAAGTAATTCATTTATGTCTTCAAAACTCTCTCAGAGACCAGAGTTACTGTGCCTTTGTTGTACTTTAAAAAGCTTAGCCGGTCTCTATGAAGAGAAGCAATGAGAGCACTTTAGAAAAAGCTACAAAGGGAACGGACGGGTGGAGGAAGAAAGAAAAAGTGAATGGCACCACTGATAAAGTTGAGCAAATTAAGTCATTGACCTGCGGTGGAGATTAATAGCAAACAAGGTGCCCCAGCTTCACAAGTAATGAATATTCTTCAAACGGCGTGCAGGGGGGACTGCGGGGGGAGGGGGGGCGGTAGATAGGGCCGGCTTGATGCGGATGACATTGAAAGTTGCAGAGAACAGAAAAATTCTGTCATTTTTCATTTGTATGCAAATTCGCCTGTTACACAAATTAACCCCTGAACCCCGGTGTCAGTCCTCATCTTGGGTGGAAGCCGGCCCCCCGCCGGGGCCCCGCAGCCGCTCTACCCACCCACCCGCCCACACTTCGCCTCTCGGGTCAGGGAAAAGTTACCAGTCGCAGGCCCGCCCTCTTTTTGTTTACTGCTCTTATGTGGCGGCGAGATGACCTCGTAGTTTAATCCTGACGGCGGCGAGCGACCACGAAGCTGCGACGCTGCATTAAAGAGCCGATATTTTCTGATATCTGAGGATTAATTCCAGATGTGATCAATCATTAAAATGCTGTGACAGTCAGATTACAGGTGGGCGACACTGACCCTTAAAATACAAGCTAAAAGCCGTGTATTAGCCACATGTTGGTGCTCTTGTCGTCTTCCTCTACACTTCCTGTCACCAGGGCTGGCAGGACTGAAATGCTAAACGGCGGCGGCGCAGCACCCACCTTGGCTGAAGCTGCTGCAGCTAATCGCTCCCCCGTTGCTTTAAGGTGGACCTCCGGGACACTGAGTAAATCCTGCTCCACTCGGCAGCTGCTGAGCTCACGGCGTCTCCCTGCAAACGGAAACACAATAGCAGCTCAGTTTAAGTCAAGTGCACAACATCACACAGAGCAGTGCTGCATTAACTGCATACCTTTAATGTGCATTTTAAATGTGCAGTGAAATTGAATTGAATTGAATTGAATACCTTTATTGTCATTCATACCAAGGTATAAACGAAATTCAAATTGCATGTGGTTAAAAACATTAAAAACATCAAAATTAAACAGCAGGAACAGAAAACAGGAAGTGACTTACAGTAGCATAAACACAAGCTACACTATGATCCTAATGTTGATCTATACTGTACATCAATAATTATCCATCAGACTGATAGGAGATGAGCCAACAGTTCATCCTGAGGTTTATAGAGCAGATGAACTATAACCATAGTTAATCTGGACTCAATTTTTCCATCAGTTTTAATCACAGTGATTAATTCAAACCCAAACCAATATAAATTGCTTTTAATACAAAGCGTCTTTATACTGAAAACAGCTCAGGAAGTCGACAGGAGCTCCAAAGTCCAACCCAGAGAGAGTGTGGGAGCTCTCAGGATTGATTGTTGTGGAGTTTATTGATCCGTCAGGGACCTAGGTGTTCAGGTTTTATTTTGATAGGATGCAAAGTGATGGAAAATGCCATAAAAGCAGCCGAGTGATGGTGTTTATTGGCTAATTCTGGGGCTGGGCCCTGCTCTTGCATCTGTGTGTTTATCACAGTGTCAGTGGAAGTGTGTCTCTGTCTCCGTCCCTCTGCGGTGTCAGAAAGGAGGAGGAAGCCCTAAACAAATTTCACCATCTGCGGAGGAAGGTGGCAGCCGCGCTGTGATTGACCCCTTTAATTGATGCGGCTTTAATTATGATAATCGCCTACCAGAGTTGCTGTTGTTTCACTTTCCCCGACACCCCCCCCACCTCCCCATCCCTTTGTTTTCAGCCGTGCTTCATATCCTGGCATGCACGGGTGCAGGTGTTGTACAGATGTTTGGTCGCCTCCCCTCGACGCTGCGCAATTTGTTAGCTGCTAATCAGCAGCCACCTTTGCATCACTGCAGTGACACGTGCAGAAATCCTGAACTGAATCGAAATCGGTGTCACAGCGGGTCGCTGGGAACTCGTAAATGATGTCTCTGCTTTCCAAAATGACAAACTGGATCTCTGCCTCATGAATAATCACCTTCTGAAATGAATTTCCGGCGTTTCTGACAAACAGTTGACACCGCGGTCTCGCCAATGTCATTTTTACATTTTATTATTTTGACATTTTGACATCCAGAGATCATTTATATTGTGCACTACCACAGCTTTTTTTCTTTTTTCTTTTTTTCTTGTTTAGCTCCATATTCCCATCGAGGATTTTTGACTTTTTTGGTATAAAACTCTTAAAATTTGCTGAAACTTTTGCAGGAGGGAACCCCTCCCAGAGCCATAGCACAGTGGCAAGAGCAGTGAGTAAAATGGGTTTAGACAAACGAACACACACACACACTGTGAGTGGCCACCAGTGGCTCTGCAGTAAGTTTCCCTTCAAAGGATCCCCTCAGGATAGACTGTGCGCGAACATAATCCAAGGCCCCTTTGAAGTGCACACTTGAAATGTCTTTTGGCTCGGCTGCTGCGAGTGGCATCTCAGCCCTTTGGGTTATTGGAGAGGAGAAGCGCTCCTCGGTCGGCTCGAGGTGGAGAGGCAGCACCTGGTGGTCCCCGCTGCCTCTCCTCGCCGCATTTCACACATTTAAAGTACACTGGGTGCTCGTCTCCTCAGCCGCCTCGCGACCACGGCCAAGAGGTATAAACGGTGCTCTCCTTTTCTGCCGGATAAAGCACGAGTACATTTTGGAGTGGATTTTAATAAATCCAGTGTGGCTTTGTCGCGCGGTGGAGTTTTTCGCTTGTACACACATTTCTCTGCAGGCGGAGCTGCTCTGAGGGCAGCGGCAGGCCTAATCTCATTGGTGGGGGTGAAGCAGCTGGGCGGCGTCAGAGATAGAGACCGTTTTTTAATGGAGCAGCAACATTAGACACACCAATGGAAAAGTCAAGAACTTAGCACAGAGGAGAATAACGTGACCAATCTGCACTGAACTCACTCCACATGAATGCTACTGTACAGTATGCTAGAATCATTCTACATATTTATAATGAATCTGAGCTTCTGCACAATCAGGTAATATCGTCATAAGAGTCTGCAACTAATTCAGCAGTTACATAGCAACAAGAACTGTCGACTGACGACAGGTTTGTTTTTAAATGACTAAACTTAAAGTGAATCTTTTCTTTCAAACTGTGTGAATCAGGTCTGTGCAGGCTCTGTCACTGGAGTGTAAAATGCTGCAGCGGTGAAACGTCTCATTCTGATAAATCTGATTTCAGTGCAGATGCTTGAATTATTCACACTGATATCAATAGAGGAACTAAGGGTATTTTCTTATGTGTTACATGCACCGGTCCTGCAGCACCATGCAGATGCAGTTATTTATCTTTAATCCAGTGTATTAGACTCAGACTGATGTTGCGGTTTATGAATATTGATCAAATATTGAAGACTCAAACAGCTGCTCCGAGTTTTCTCTGAGGTGGTTCAGGCCTGGAAATGATCCAAATCACAATTAGACACACTGGTTGTTGATGTAGGTTCCCTTCCTTTGTGCTCCCATCTCACCTTTCCCCTCTGTGCCCCTGGTTCTCTGAACTCGCCTCTTGTTTTGCTGTAATTTTGTAGATTTTGGATTTAAAGCAGGAGCCGAGAGGCCGAAACGTGACGTCGAGGCGACACGATGACTTCCAGACACTTCAAAGCTGTGAAAGCTGAGACATGAGGCGACTGCAGATGTCTGAGGACCCGGCTCGTAACTTTTACTTTGAAGCATCGAAATCTGACTTTGTGGTCGTTTTGATGAGTCACTGTATCTCTGCATCTCCTGCTTAGTCCACATGAGTGAGAGAACACATTCAAGTTTGTGCTGTTGTGTCTGGTTTATTATTGCTATTGTGGATCTGAGTGCCCTCCCCTCCCCCTTCCATAAAAACAACATTCTAGTGTTTTAAAGGATTATATAGGAGCAGTGTACACAGGCCCTTCTGTTATGCATCTATAACATCAATCTGACACAGTGGGCCTTCTTTAAGGAAAGAGCGCTGCTTGTAAACAGTCACACAGCAAAGACAGGCCTTCACTGTTTTTACTGCTGCTCTTATTAAATTTATATAAGACGGAGATGCAGCGACGCCGAGTCTGAGCTTATGAAGTCTCACAGTGTTTGTATTCTGGTGACAAATCAGTTTAGACGTTTGGTTTTACTTCTGTCTCTCATCTCAATCTTTATTTTTATTTTACACATTCATTTGATATATTTGTTTCCGAAATGTTCCACTTTTCTACAGCTATAATCCTCTATAAGTTATACTGTCCGTCGACTTGAATGTGTGTATTAGCGAGAAAAGTGTGTGCGTCTCACCATCTTAAGTCTCCTCTCGGTAACAGCCAGTTTCCAGGAGGAAGTGAGTCGTGACCCTCAGGTCCATCATGGCGATGGAGGGATTGAACAGAGCGCTGCGGGCTGTAGAGATGATCGAGGAAGTCACTTTCATGCTTGGCTCCGCTCGGCTCTTACAGAAAATAAATAAATAAAATAGAAAAAAAATAAAAACACCACCAGGTTGGACGCAGGAAGAGAGCTGAGGGAGGAAACAGAGGGAGATGGAAACAGGAGTCAATTTGTGAAGAGAAACTGAAAACAAAGGACCAAGAACAGCTTCAGCTGTTAAAGTAAATATATAACATAGAAGTGATATTTTGTTTCTATGTGATATTTACTTCTACTAATTACAAACATTCATCTGCACATAGATTCAGAGTACACAGTATATTTGCATTTAAATGTCTCAAGTCTTTTTTACAGTATCCGTGCAGAACAGAGGCATTTAGAGGCCTTTATGTACAAAAATTACAAGATAATTAAAAAGCAATTATGATTTTATTGTAAGAAAACATCATCCCTGCTTGTTACGAGCTGCAGTGATTTAGTAGATCTGTCAAAAACAAGTTGTTTATGTGTTTAGCAGCTGGATAATAACGTGGACTTAAGCAGCAGAAGCAGCTCAGGTTCCTCTAAGACTTGCACACTTGGTTTTCAGGGTGTCATATCCCTTGAAGATGGTCAAAAACTTTGCAGCATTATAATGTAAGAGTAGGTATCTCTTCCTCAGATTGGTGGATATCTTGCTTTGGAACAGAGCTCATGATGACATGTTTTCTAAATCCTCTGCCCTCCCTCGACACAGTTTTGAGGAGAAGTCTGCGCGGAGGAGAAGAAAGAAAGAGAGACAGTGTATGTGAGTGTGGTCGAGGCAGCCGGTGGGAGATTAGCGAGAGTTTTCTGCGAATGATCCTCGCCGACTGGCCAATCTGTTCAGACGGGGTCTCGAATTCACGCAGACGGTGCGAGTAGTGACACCAACTGCTGCGACAGAGAGGGAGAGCGAGCAGGAAGTTCCATGGCACGCCGCCCGTCACGTGACCGGTCCACGCTTGGGTCTCATCCAGCCATCTGTTTTTTTTTTCTTCTCCTTCTTCCTCCTCCTTTCCTTCCTTCTCCGTCTTCCCCCCCCCTTCCACCTGCATCTTTAACTGACTGTGCTTACAGCTCCTCTGAAGGGTCACATGTGGCTTTTGACAAGGTGTCTCGAGGTTCAGGTCTCCAGGGCAACACAACATCACGTAAAGATGCATGCAAACATGGAGAAAGTGGGCACAAGCTCCAGAAAAATAAAAGCAGAGTTGTTTGAAGTGCTACTAAACCTCCTCAGTCCTCCAGATACTTGTCTTGGTGCTGATTTAGAAGATGACAGATGTATATTTCAGGCTATGACTTCACCTTACACTGTGTTGAGAGAGTCATGCATGTATGAGCAGAGCTGCTCCAACATGGCACTCCCTTTGTTCCACTGATAGTTGCTTTATTAGGCCCGCAGAGCATCGGTGACCTTCACTACGACACAAAAATAACACGATCAAACAGCTCTCTGCGACTTTTTAATATTTATTTCACCTCATGGTGTAATAAATATGGAGGGAAATTATGTTTCTGTTTGATCCTTGCAGAGCTGAACCCGCTCCAACACTGAGACAAGACCTGAAGTTGCACGAGCTCCGATCCTGCCGGGGATTCACTTTCACCTCCCTCGTGTGAAGTGAGCGAAGCCTCCACACTCGGTAATTTGCACCGTGTTTAATGAAGACACTGTCGGCTCCGCAGAATCCATATGGAATCTAAAAAACGTAAATGATTCAGCGCAGATAAAACTGTAAGACAACAAACATAATTGCGTTTCGATGTCAAGCCTCTTTGCCCGTCTTTCATATCCCGGATCATTTGCCTGCATCGCTTTGGAACTGAACTTGTTTCAAACGGCTGCCTTTCTCTCCAATATTGTGCTAATGCATTTAATTTAATGTTCGCAGACGCCGTAATTGGTATAATATTGCTCTATAATACATTGAAGGAAACCTTAGCATTAAGCACTAAATTGAAATTTTGAAGCGAACGGTGAAAACGACTGTGGGGGCAAAGAAACCCCATTAAATGTAATTTGTTCTGCATGGCTGTGGGGGTAATGGTTACCGAGACACTCCTTTATTAAGTCGAATAGGTAGTGAGGTAGCCTCGGATTTGCTCTCACACACACACACACACACACACGGCCATAGACACACACACACACACACCACGTAGGCGTTATGCTGTCGACACAGTTAGTGAAGGTATTCAGCAAGGTGTAAGCTGTCGCCTGCTGTTATTCCAGTCACAAAGGGAGCGTTAAGAAGCCACTGGAGGACTGCTGAACACACACACACACACACAGACACACTAAACACAACACACACACACACACACACACACACCTTATTCCTGTCCCTGAATACCACTTGTATATCGCAGAGACAGATTGCATTAGGTGGAGGAAAAGTAGGCAGGGAGGATGAGGATTGGGAGGGAAAAGGGCAGCAAGAGATGGGAGGAGTGCAGGAGGTGAAAGAATAAAGGAAGAAGAAGGGAAAAGGAAAAAGAGGAGGAAAAGAAAGAAATATAGAGGAGGAAAAACAAAAACACAGAGATGAGGTGGAGGAACGAGAGGTTAAAGAGGACAAAGGAATGCCATGAGAGGAGAAGAGGGGAAGGAGATGAACAAGGAGGGAGGAGGGAGGGAGGGAGGGAGGGGGGGTAGCGATAGAAGAATAATACGAGGAGGGAGAAGGTGAAGAGGCAGGAGAGGAGAGGAGGAAGACGAGGAGGTCCCAGTGGAGGACGGTAGATCAAACACAGACTCTAAGTCAAACTCCGCCGAGAGATCTTAAACCTCCTTTGTAATTGGAATTTAAAAAGTTAATACAAAGACGCTCTTTCAGTAAGATGTCTTTAGCAGATAGAAAGAAGAAGAAAAAAAAACACGAGGATGACTTTTTTGTCCCTCCAGTGATGTTTAAAGCAATCACTTCCCTTCAAACAGCAAAATTAAAGATTTTCTCCTCTTTGGTGTAACGATTGGTTCTTTTTCTTTTCTTCTTCTGTCGCTCTCTCTCTTTTTTTTTAACAGGAAAATAAAAACAAGCTGATTTCAGAGGTTTGACAGCGACTGTAGGACTAAAGAGGGGAAAGAAAATAATACATGATGATCTAATTCAGTGAAAATGAAGGCAAAGAGCTGTTTGTTTATTTTTGCTGTTAGCTTAGTTAGCATCAAGACTGAAAGCAAGTAGGAACAACTAGCCTGGCCCTGTCTGATATTCAACACAAACCTACCCACATATCTCAACATCACTCCTTTTTGTTTAATAGCAGCAACTGTTTTGTGCTTTCACAGGTACAGTCGTTGCTTTATCCCTGACAAAAAGAGCATGTGAAAAATGTGATTTCATGTGTGAAGCATTCAGGAACATATGCAGTTTCACATGTGATGCCTTCAGGGCCTCATGAGATTTTTTTGGACATTTCACATTTGAATCATTCAGTCTCATGTGATGTTTGGAGGTTTGACATGTGAAACATTTAGAGACACATGGTTTTTAGGATGTTTCACACATGATGCATTCAGAGTCCCATGCAGCTTTCACTAACCTCACATATTGGCTGATAATCACCAGTTTTCAGAATCAATATTAATCAATTAATCAATTAATTTACTGTGACAACATTACCTGTTTGCAGCTTTGAGAATCACAACATTTGTCCTGACTGTCTCCTCTGCTTCAAAGTACTTTATTTGTCTACTTTACAAGATGTACAAAACAAGACAGCCCCAGACATTAAAACCTATGCTAAAAATAAAGTGCTATAGTAATAAATATTTCTATGAACTAGTAGTGCAATGAATAATAGTAAATAAATATTAAATAGCATACTATAACAAAGCTCTTCTTTCATAAACAGATATCAATTGTTTTGAATAAATATGGAAAAATTTGAATAAAAGCAAAAGTGTTCCCAGCTCCCATGCTGCCTTGCATGCATGGACCCCTGAATATGAAGATTTTCACACGGGGTCCCTCCACAAGACGACAAAAATTACGTAATAACGTAGGGACCCGGTTGATATTGTGTTTTAGTTTTGCAGATTTGCAAGTAAGCAAACACAAAGAGCCAAAACAGACTGGTTCTGGCTTCCACACAAACACGTTATGGTACCAAACCTGGCAACCTCGTTCCAAGCACAAACCCAGAGAGAGAGAGACACAGAGAGAGAGAGAGAGAGGGGTAGTGAATGTGTTACTTTCAGCTCGTACACAAGTATATTTTTGTCACGACGAGCGCTTCACTGTGACTTCATTCAGCGTACGAACACAGAGCTGCAGTGAATGGGAACAGTCGTGTTTCACAGCAGAATGTCAGGAAGGCGGTGGGTGTTGGTGTGCAGCAGTGGGAGCTGCAGAGTTTTGCTCGGCGGAGGAACAGATGGGAGAAACTCGCCAGGGGAGGATGAATTCCGGTCAAAAAGAAGGTGACAGCAGAGCGTGACCGCCAACATGTCCGCCACATACTCTGTCACTGCAGCCTCTCTCTCTCTCCTCTCCGCCCGTCCGTTTCTTTCCATCTTCCTCCTCATTTCAACGACGTCTCCGCTCCGTCCTCGTCTCTCCTTTCCCCTCCTCCTCGCTCCTTTCCCCTCATTTTTCCCTATCAGAGGCGTTTATGGCGGTTTCAGGCATCAAAACGGCGACATCCGGGCGATCAGAGGTGATGGGAGGGGTTTGGGAGGAGGAGAGAGGGTGAGGGAGGGTGAACACCATGCCAACCCCCCCCCCTCCTCTGCATGTTAACCACAGAGATCCTGATAAGTAACAGGGGAGCGGCGAACACACTATGTATAAATGTGTCTGCGAGGGATATTTGGCTCAAGGATACTTTCAATATTTGCACAGGCCTTTTACCCGAGTGTGCAGTTCAGCTCAATGTGAATTTTTCTCCGTACAAAACTATATTTTTTTGTTCATTTCTGATGAAGTTGGCACTTTTCCAGAATCCTGAAAGTCAGATTTGCAGGGCCGCTTTTCTGTTTTTTTTTTGTTTTCTCATTTTGCTTATGAGCCTTTTTGACGGCTCCCGGCCAAAAAAATAAAAATCCTCCAGGAAAGCGGTGGAAGCTGTGTGCGATTAGGAGCCGACGCCGACCCTGGAACGTGACTTCTTCACCCGCTGAGTTGGTGGAAGACGGATCATTAAGAGTGAAAACTTTGAAGCAGCCCAACATTT
This sequence comes from Trachurus trachurus, assembly GCF_905171665.1. Taxonomy (NCBI): domain Eukaryota; kingdom Metazoa; phylum Chordata; class Actinopteri; order Carangiformes; family Carangidae; genus Trachurus; species Trachurus trachurus. Next base: position 11,780,856 of record NC_139914.1, read on the forward strand.
AAATGACGGTGCTGCACAAGGAGAGAAACAAGTTCAGCTGCCCGTCATCTGATTTTCATAAGAATCATTGGAGTTTTAGCTGCAGCATTTAAAATGAGTGACAGCAACTCCCATTGAAGTCATTAGCAGCGTGAAATTAAACGTTAATACATTATTTTGCTCTTTAAAGGAGGCCAGGTAACAGAATGACAGACTCTGGATCTTCTGTCTCAAAGGAACACTGAACAAATTGTACAAGTGTGGAGTGGGCGTGTGCCAACAACAATGCGCTGCTCGAGATGCGTTTGAAGCCTTTTCAAGTCCTGGCGACAGGTGTAACCATTACAACAAGCCTGTGTCAATCAACTTATGGCACTTTTAGTTTAGTTATTTCCCAATTTCCATAAACGTCTCAAAGTTGTCATGCTGCTTTCTCATTTGTGTAGTTTCTATTGTTTTGTGTGAACTACAACAATGATTATTCCACAAACTGCATTTCTATATAAATCACAATGCAGCATGTTAAATCTGTTTAAACTCGTGTGTGTTCCTGCATTTAATGTGGTACTGGAGAGTAATCCCTTATGTGTTTACCAATTACCAAATAGCAATGATGCTGTTAAGTTTATATCTTAATATATTTACATACACACACACACACAGAAATACACAGGTGTGCGCAGGCTCCTATATGTACAGTACAAAGTGTGTGTTCAGTCCACAGTCCAACGGTTACGAACAACGACCTCCTGTCACTCTCTGCTTGTCACACACTGTGACACATGAGCAGACAAGCTGAAAGCAGCCTCCCAGTACCATTTCCTACTCTCCTCTCTTTCACATGTGAATACCCAGCATGCATTAGGTGGCTGTGGGTAGGTGAGCCTCGGGCCAAATTACAGCTCTATGCTCAATTGTGTAGGAGGACAGTTTTTACCAGGCACCCAAGGGCCTGCATAACCTCAGCTGAGGCTATTAATACACAGAGTAAAGTCATAAACCTTGTCCTGCAGGGACACACACACTCACTGGCACACACACACATTTACACACATATATGTCTGTGCACAAAGGCAAACAGGGGAACATTGCACATGTAAAAAATACATATATATACACTCATATCTTCACTTTCATATTTACTGATATAAGTAGTTGAGATTGAAAATAGGTGCGATTCTATTGATTTCATATTAACTGAATCTTATAAATATTTCACTTCTTTCGAGGAGCTTTCCAAAAATGACTTGAAAAAGAATTTTTGATCAAATTACACAAATAATGAATATTTATAATGATTTACAGTTACAGTGTTGTGCATGTGAAGAGCTGAAGCCTCATCACACTTCAATACAAAACCTCACTTTATGCAAATATATACATGTTTTCTCTACAAATGTATTTGAACATTTACCATTTCTACACATGACATTGGTGCCATGTTCCTCCACACACATATACACTGTGATACACCCATGTGAACTAAGCCCCGCCCACCAGCCTGACTCTCCTCAGGGCTTTGAAAAAAAAACAAAAAAAACAAACTGAACACACAGACTCAGATCCAAGGAAACAGATGCTGCTACGCAACAACACATGCAGAAACTGATTTGGGTTTTTTAGCATCGCACTCGTCATATGCGCTCTTTCTCCATCGCATGCCACACAAACACATACAGGCACACAGACATAGGCCCATTACAGATTGGAGATTTGAGTCAGCAAATAATTATTAATAGAAGAGCAGAAGAGGAAAGTTTACTGTATGGTGCTAGAAAATGTCAAAAAAAAAAACCTGACCCGCCAAAATAAGAGACTCATCTGACACTATTTAAACAAGTCCTGTGATTGGTCTTTGTGTTACGAGCTGCAGGAGCTCAAAGAGAGAGAGGAGATTTGCTTTTGGTGTATATGCTAATGAGAAAATGACTGTGATGTTTTGCTGTGTCATACCACCTTTAAAGAGCCACACCCACACAGTGTGTTTGACTGACAGGTGAGGAGAGGAGATTACAGACACATCCATCCATGCTGCTTCTGTCTGGCCTTATGTCACCGCTGTGAGCTAACGGGACAAATACTGTACCACACTTTTTATGAAATTGAAGACGTGTGTGTGTGTGTGCATGTGTGCCACTAATGATACCGACTGACTCTGTTTCTTTCTTAACATATTTACGTGGACACGCTGGCGATCAGAAAAGCTAATGATACGACTGTCAATCTCTCTCCCTCTTTCTCTTTTTTAGTCACTTTTCTCTGTCACTCACACACACACACACACACACACACACACACACACACACACCGATACACACACATGCTTGAGGCTTTTTGGCGCTGCACCATCACTCTGCCATACTGAGGAGGCAGGTGTTAATTACCGAGTGAAGCGGGAGCTAAAAAGGTGGATGGCTCAGAGAAGAAGAAGAAATTGGACACCTTATCCCCACACACACACACACACACACACACACACACACCATCATCACCACCTCACACACAGACAGCAGACACAACAACGCACCTTTGTTCCCCAATTAGAGGCCCTGCAGCTCGCGACTCCTCATTTGTCGCCACGGTGACGCTGGCTTAATCAACGCAACATGGGAGTCTCAGAGAGCAGCAGCAGGAGGAGGAACCTTCAGCAGCTCCGTTCACACTGCAACTTAAACTGAACCCAGATCTGCAAAGTGACACATCTGCACACTTTTAGATGTTTAAAACAATCTTTAGTTCAACTTTTACATTTATTATAAATGATACAGTGTGCACTGAGAGTTCCCGCTTGAATTTTGATGATTAATTTTCCTTACTCTCTGCATTTGTCTGTTGTATTGTTGTTTACCAAAATTGTATAATTGTCATTTCTTGACAGTAGCAGCTCAGTGCAACGGGGCGGAGAGGTAGCAGAGCTTCAGGCGTGGTGTGAAGTGGCCCACTGAGCGACTGGTGAGTTTAAAAGAGCAACTTTCTCTCTGTTTTTAGAGCAACTTTGATATTGTTCAGTAAAAAAAAATATAATTATCTTGAGTCTGAGCTCAGCTCTTTGTTGAGTAGAAACGGCGCTGCAACAGTTTCTTCATGTGCTCTCATTACTCTTTGTTTTCTGATCTCTTTGTTCGTGTCGGACTTTGTTTAACTTCCTGCACAAACTCATTGAACTTTTATTATTTCATGTCTTTTGCTGTGATGTTTTAATCTGGAAAACAAGTGATTTCACTCCTGGCTGGTTTAGCGACACCTGTGGTGACAGATGCTGACCACCGGGGGCAGCAGCGCCAACGTTACATAGAGTGACAAACTAAAGACAACAGGAACAACAACGAAAACTGCTATAAGGAAATAGAAGTGATTAATGATTAAAAATAGCAATTTTAAATCATATCATGAAAATGTAAGTATTTTTCCCTCTTTGAACTCCTTCATGAGGAGTGAACAGACTCCCCCAACTCCCCCTGCACAGTGGGTGGTCCTCAGGAATGTCTATGGCTTTCATTTTCTAATAAAAAAAACCCCAAATATTACTGGCAGCTTAAAAAAAAGACCCTTTGTTTTCGAGGAAAATCCTCATGCTACAGCCTTGGTGGTCACTCTGCAGGACCAGCGGCCGGAAACTGAAGGTCGTCATCCTGTAGCCAGAGAGGAGACGGAGGAGAAGGAGGAGAAGGAGGAGAAGGAGGAGAAGGAGGAGAAGGAGGAGAAGGAGCTCAGCGTCATCCAATAGAATGAAGACGGAGGAGGAACGAGGGAGAAAAAACCAAGACGATTTCGACCGGAAATTCAATGTGGCATCACATATGGGACACATAAGCTCCGTCCTTTATAGTTTCTGTTTGTGTGTGTGTGTGCGAGCGTCAATTTCAAAGTAAGAGTCCTGGTGCATTCGGAGGTATGCAAAGCTGGCGACATGCGCCGCCGTCATAAGGTTTGTGTCTATCTGTGTTTTATTTTCAGAAGGGGATGGAGGGGAGGTGGCGAGGAGAATGATGGCCGTTTGGAGAGGCTGGTGTGTGTGTGTGTGTGTGTGTATAAGTGTGTGTGTATAAGTGTGTGTGTATGGAGGAAGGAGGGGGGGGGGGATCTGAGGGCGCCACAGGTTTGAGGCAGATGGGCTCTGTGTCAGCCATGACAGGCGGCCAGGCTTCCTCTGCACATTTTTGGAGCCTAACACACACACACACACACACACACACACACACACATGCACACACACACACATGCACACACACACACACACACACCCTCTACATCTCTGTGATCAGGTAAATCTGGGCACCCTGTGGAAAGTTCTGGGGGATGAATTTCGCCGGAGGCTGTGAGTTTTGTGACTGGGCCCCATCTGTCACAGATCTTCACCGGCCTCAGCTGCCAGGAGGGACCACACCTCCTCCTCCTCCTCCTCCTCCTCCTCCTCCTCCACCTCCTCCTCCTCATCATCCCGTCCTCCTCTTTTAGACAGAGAGATAGGGAGGCTAAAACAACAAAGTGGAGGCACCGGGGAACATGCGTTGCTTGTACAGTAATTAATTACGTAAAGATTAGAGTCTGTTATTTGTCATTTGTCGAGTGGTATTTTCCTGTGTTGCTCTGCTGCAGCACACACAAGGTACGACTCAGAAATATCATTAAAGGCACACTCACACTAATTGAAACAAGAGTCAATCTGCAACAAACGGCAGCCGCTCGGCTTCCAGGAGCTTCTTCTGAGGTAAAATAATATTTGGTTCTAATATTCAAAGAGCCTGCAGCGTCAAACAAAAACATCTCAATGAGGAGGAAAGAAACAAAATCAACTAAACATTTTCACCAGAGGCCGAATCATCCCAGGATTTTAAAGAAGAAAAACAGAGCTGACGCTTCCTGTCTGACGAGGGAAGATGAATTTATACTTCCTGTAGCAATAGCATCAGGTCACGTGTGATACGGGATCATTTTAAAGTTGTTGTGACATTAATAATGTCAATCTATATCAAGCAACTTGCAAAAAAAGAGAGTTTCCTCGTGATATGACAAATAAAACATGTGAAAACAAGAAAGAAATAAGATCACTGCAGCATTTACTGTAATGATACGATATGAAATTATATTGAATTTTTTTTTTCATGCAAATGAAAGAGTGACAATACAACATCTCCTCCTCCATCATAAATCCAACTTTTGATTATTAGAATCAAAGAAGAGCAGCAGCTATACTGCTGGGACAGTGATGCAGAAACATCATTGTGTGGGTTATAACCTGATCTGTGTATATTAGCCTTATGATAAAGTCCTCCAGCGGCTCAGCGAGGGTTAACAGCGGCCCAGAGGAAATACCTAATTCATCCTCTTTGGTTTGGTTCCTCTCGGAGCTATTTCCTGTTGGACGAGCCCGACAAAGCGCTGCCAGATCAACGAGCATGAATCATCTCAATATAGCTGCTTTTTTTTTTCTCTTCTTCTTCCTCCTCCTCTTCTTCTTCTTCATCTTACAGTTACACTTAGCTGTTCGGCTGATGCTTTCATCCAGAAAAAGATCAAATGCGCGCAGCCGAGGAAGGAGCAGAAATTCCACGCGTCAGGATTACGAGGAGCCAGCGGTGGAGAGGTCAAAGGTCAGAGCCGTAGAGTTCCGATAATACATGTAAAGAGCAGCCATGGATGTAGGAAATGATGGACGATGACAGGGAAGTGGTGAACTGGGAAAACTATCAGGTGCTAGAGGAGGAAGAAGGAAAAAAATGTTGAGGTACGTGAAATAAATCAAATTAATCTGTGAAAATTAAACATTTTTAATGTGTAATCTCATCGCAAAGCTCCGTTTGTGTCGAAAAAAATCAAACACACAGGTAGGTTTTGTCTACAATCACAGCAACTAGACAGCGAGCTGGAGTTAGGAGGTTTTCATGGGGTGGTGAAAACAACGGTGGCTCTCTGAATTTTTTGGAAGCAAAGTCTGCAAACGTTCCTTGGAGTGGGATGAGCACGAGGAGATAACGAAACAGACGGGAGGTTTTACACGCAACTGAAATCTGCAAACAGGAGCCAAGCAAAAGCAGAAACTACAGAAGAGGCCAGAAGAAGAAGAAGAAAGAAAGAAAGAAAGAAATGCAGAAAGCATGGGCCTCCTTCAAATCATAAAAAAATCTAACAATTAAAAAAATAAGTGGTGAAAGGCGGAGGAGTAAAAAGCCTTTGCTTTCTTTTTTTTTCCAACAAACTAATGAATAAAGTCTGGGGTTGTTAAGGACAAATCTCACTACGAATAGTAAAAAAAAAAAAATGCACCTTATGAAACATATGGACACTTGGCACATTTTTTGGCACCAGCTTAATAGTTCCACTCCCAAAGTCAGATTCTGTGGTTTTGAAGCTCCGTGGCTGCATATGGAAGTGTTAAAGTTTTTGTCACCTTTAATTGACATCATATTGCGTCGACTGAACTTTGAAAAGTCGTGGTAAACACGTTCCCCCCACCGGTATGGGTCGACTCGAGTGGGGAGAAGAAGCCTGTCTGTATGTCTGTCTGTCTGCTGTTCCAGCCATGAAGGTTTCTCTCCTTTGTCTGTTCCTGCTCTGTGAAGGAAGTCTCTCTCTCTCAGTCGCTCGCGGTGATGCACAGAGTTTATGTGAAAGAAAGGGGAAGCTAAGTGCACTGAAACGGCATACGACATCAAAATTAGGACTGTGTGCAGTGTGAAATGGAATAAGTTATCAAAAATCGCTCAAATTAGGTAGGTTGACTCTCCCTTCTGGGCTCGATACAGATCTTTGTAAAACAGCACTGGGAGACAGAGAGAGAAAGAGAGAGGATGTGGGATGTAAAACTCTGGTTAGCAGCCGGCTCTCCCTTGGACATTGGTTTTTAAAACAGGGGTGTGGGCGGAGTGACGAGACACATGATTGATTAATGACTTACTTTTCCACTTAAAGGCCACATCTACTTTTTTCTAAGTCGTGTTCATTTAAGTTTAATTTATGAGGGAACGCTAAGGTAAGGCTGGATCGGCGCTCGTCGGCTCACTCAGGAGACAAGGTTGGTGTCAGGAGAGCCTTGGTTGTCTTGGTAGGGAAGATATAGCGAGCGTGTGTGTGTGTGTGTGTGTGTGTGTGTGTGTGAGTGTGTGTGTGGAAGGCTTCTGCGTGTTTGAGGCTGCGTCATAAATAATGCACTCCATCTAAAAAGGGAAGGCTCTCCAATTAATGCACAGACAAATGGGGAAAAGACAACTCACACAGCTGAATTCTTTCTTTTTTGTCCCTTCTCGCCCCCCGTTGTGCAAAAGTACTCAGCATCACCTCAAGAAAAAGTCCGACACAGACGCAAAACTCTGTTGAGTTTGGAGCCTTTTGAAGCAGAAATGAGTCTTTTAAATGCGGTTTAAAGTTTGGCATGATTTCTGCGACTATATATATATAAGACGACTTGTTAAAAATAAATAAATTCAACATTCCTCTTCTCTTCAGTTTGATCACGTTCTCCTACTCATTGCCATATGTTGTTTTTTACATCTCATGATGCTGTTCTCTGCAGGCTGAGTTGCTTGAAAATGAGATTTTGCAAATGTCACAGGGACGATTTGGTTAATTAAAGGTTAAAGACATGAAACTCGAGTAGTTTTTGGTTTCTATCCTCGTCTCCCAAAACAGGAAACATCATCATTACGTTCTCTTTTCTCTTGTTTTCATGATATTATAAAATTCTTTGTATATAAACCACATGTGTTTTTGTTGTATGAGCCATTTCAAAATAAAATTCTGGGCGTCGAGAGGATGAAAAGCATTTTTAAGAACTTGAAAAAGACTAATTGAACCACATTTGCTGCTCGAACATGTCACATTTGGTTAATTTGATCCAGAGACAGAATGACAGTGTAGAGCTGCAGTAAGGACTGTTATTAGGACAAGTTCCAACAACCTGACAGTCACTTAGGTATGCATGGCTTACTTTTCCCCTTCATGAAATTCACATTCACCTATTTGCATGTAGTACCTGAACATATCATGTTATTAAACCATGTCCTGGGCGCTAAAAGCCCTCAGCTCTACTCAGGTGTGTGTATCCGACTGAGCTGCAGGGAACAAAATACAAATGCATATTTCATGGAACAAAAACCTCAAAGCCAAACCTAGATATTAGTCACTTTAGTAATTAAAAATGTATATTGCTCTGTGCCGTCTCACATTGTGCATTATTAAAGACAGAATTTTTTTTTCTCGCTCCTCTTCTCAAACTTACATCGGCTCAAAAGGATTTTTAATGCAAAACACTCCCTCAGAGTGGCTGTGTGCACTTCACTCGACTCCTCCGGGTGAATTAGCAGATTTGTAGCAGATGAGGAAAAACACGGTGCATTTGTATTGGCATGAGTTCCTGCACAGGTGCCTCAGACAGGTTGTACTGTAATTACAGCAAATCACATTTGTCGAGCGGGGGAAGCTCCAGATCGTTGGTGGAGGAGACGACATGCTTTTCATGACGTTAAAAGACATTAGCATTAGAGTTTTAGCATGAAACAGCAAAGGATCATGGGAGGAATCTGGGTTCGAGTGACGGCCAAGAAGAAAGTTGAGCATTTTTATAAATAACATAAAGTAGGAATCATCTTCAAGGTTTTAAACTACTGACAAGACGACAAAGAAACGCTGTCTATTAGTCACATCGCAGGGAACGAAACAGCAAATTATTTATCATGGTGATGCAGAACGAGATGAAAATTTGAATCATTTATTAAAAACTCTTAAATGACTTCTCTGAACTAAAATCTGTCTCTGGGTCAGTTCACCCAAACACAGCAGAGTCGGGAGTAGGAAGACAAAGTGTGTCCACATAACACTAACAATCTGCTGGCTTCAAACTCTGACATATAAAAGTGAAATACTGAGCACATATGAAATATATAACGGCAGGTGTTAGAACAGGTGACATTTTTGTTTAGGAGCTTATATTGTGTCTTTTCACTGAACATTAGTTGTTCTGGTTATATTATATGGTCATATCTCCATTATTTAATGCCATAAATCAACATTTTGGCTTTGTATCTAATCCTATTGATGGTTCTTCCCATATTTAAAAAAAAAAATGTATATCATATATCATTCTATTTGTATTTATTAATATATCTATTAATAAAAAGTACTTTAAAAAGGCACAAAAAGAGGTGTAGTATAAATGAGTATTTCTTTTCTGGCAGAGTTGATCTTCCATAACAAATGAATTTCAAACAGGTCATTAAAATGTCACCTAAAATACATTTCTATCAACTCTCCCTAAATAAAAAGTTGAAGCAGCTTCGTGACAGTCACAACGATCCATCGACAGCAAAGTGAAATCAAAGACTAACAGAGTGCGAGCAGTGCAGCTGTCCTCATGCTAACCTTTCAGCAAACGTCCAACTGAAGGAAAAAGACACAGAATCCACTGAGGCTGAAATATTAGCACACATTTATCACTGCACTACAATTAAACAGCACTATATAAAATCTAATTATTTCATAAGAGCAGCCTGCATGGAGTCCTACACATCTTTACTGTGCATATTCAAATTAAAGTATAGAATTACAAGCTGCTAATTCCTTCAAAAGACGACCAATTATGAATCAAAGTGAGCCGAGCTGTACAGATGCTGCCAGTGAATGCACTCACTTAACAAAGAGGACGTGATAACACACACACACACACACACCTCTAGAGAAGTGAATGACATACATGTGCAGGAAGTGAGTGCACGTGCACGAGGACAGAGCAGTTAGTTTTAGCAGCAGACCTTTCATAGCGTCACATATTAGTCACCAGGCGTCTTCCACATAAAGTTTACCCTGCCTAATCTATTACCCTCTAAATGGGATTTTAATTGAATTGGCGTCAAAACGACAAACAATGACGCCTCTGTTGCAATTAATAAAATCACAGCGCAGAATCTATGAGGCTTGATATGAACCTCCATTCAAATCAGGTTCATTAATGTAAATGCAAGCCATTCAAAGAGGCTCCCAATTTTTCAATCACACCCCCCTGTCTCTCTCTGTCTTTCTCACCCCTCCCTGTTGGATAGTTTTATTTTGAAAAGGAGGCCCGGCTACAGAGGGAAGAAGTTGAGGTTGTAAAAAAAAAAAAGGAGAAGGGGGGGGGGGGGCAAAGATGGAGATCACACGTGTTGGTTTTGTCCTGACGAAGATGAAGAGAGGAAGACGACGAATTATACATGCAGAGGGGGGAAAAACTGACGTGAATCATCAAATCAGAGAGGAAATATTTCAACCAAATTACCGATTAATCAACTTGTGATGGGAGGAATCAGTCACCTCCATCAATACTGAGGGATAACCGTGCTGTTCCTCATTTTACAAAGTGGTTACACTGTTGTTGTTGTTGTTTTTTTTAAAATGAGAGCCCTTCTGCTACCAGTGACTGAGTAAATAAAATGAGGTGATTAAAAGGGGGGAATGCTTTAAGCGCGCCGCTAATTAAATGGGTATGCTAATGCTGTCATACTTAGCAGATGGAAGAAGAATCACTTAAGTGTAATGCACGTTATGGTATTTTCGACATGACATGGAGGCCCCTCGTGGGATCGCTCTCCGCCGCCACGTCGTGTTCACAACTACTACCACACACACACACTGACGCAAAACACACACCTTCCCGTGACACTATCAAGCCTGAGAACAGTGTGTGACTGCAACCAGCCATATGAATAGTGACACACACACACACACACTGTGCAGATTAAAATCAAATGTGTCACTTCAGACTGCTGTCAATTATTTTGGTGAGAGGAGAAAGCTTCACAAGAAAGAAATAGATATTTTATGTGAAAAATAAAATACTTTCGTCCCTCTGTGCTTTCGGGCATGTTTCGCAACAGATTGAAGTTTTAGGTGGACAAACATTTCAATAAAGCAGAGCTGCTGGGGAGACAGAAGAAATCTGATTGGCTGAGAAACTCAAGAGGACAGAGCCAAAGAGTTTGTGATTTGTTTTTTCTTCATTCCTAAAGAAAAACAAGACAACTCAGACAGAAATAAAAAATGAAAAATTTAGCACTAATTCATTCTAAAACTCTCTTTATAACATGCTCTTATTTAATTAATATAAATACCTCCCTCCATATTTATCTATGAGGACGAAGAGACAGGAGGAGGAAAAGTGTCGAAAAAGTTTCTTAACATCAACCTGGGGGAGAAAAACTCAAAAACACAAGTCGACCAAATCAAAACAAGTCACATAACTTGTCCACAAGATTGCAACATGCCTAACATTGACAGCACACACACTGGCTGCAGCTTGTGTGTGTGTTCGTTCTCCCAGATCAATGCAACTCTTACATTTAATAAAACAATGATGAGGGCTTGTTATTGAATTCCATGTTCTCATGATGCAGAAGTTTCCCCTCTGGGAAAAAAAAGCTCTGAGTATAGAATCTCAACGACTGCTCTCTTAATGTGAAACTTCAGCTCCTACAAATTAAAAGCATGACGCGTACTGTATGCACTGTTTAAAGGTCCAGCTTCTGTTCTGCTTTTACAGATGAACTCACCTCTTCTGGCCATGCCCAGAACTCTGTGAGTTTTTTCAATAGTGCAGTGTATAGAAGACAGTCGCCCCTCACTGATTTTGCAATACTGTTCTTTTCTGAATAAAACCTCCAGTTGCCTTATGAGAGTCAGCTGACTCTCATGGTTGGCATGTTTGCCCGTGAGGAATATTTCTGAGGGAGTGAAATAAAAGAAAAAGTGATATGAGCTCAGTGACATGATTTCCTGTTTATACTTGATATAAGATAAGATAAGGTGCTCTTTGTCTAACTGTGACCCATGAGTTACAGTCACTGGCTGCAACATCTGCAGGAAGACAATCAATATTTTGTTTGCAAAAAGACGAATAAACTTCACTATTAACTGTTATACAGCGAGATGAGCACTACACAGACACAAAATATGAATATTTACTGAAAAAAAAGAAAAGAAAATAATTAAAACGATTAATAACAAAATAAAACCTGCACCTGCACAATGTAAATATTAACTAGATGTTTCTAAAACAAGCTGAACTCAGATGAGTGCCATGTATTTTGTGGTTGTTCCACATAACGTGCAATCCCGCCATCACAAACACAGACACACACACACAGTGAGTGCAGCTAAAGAGGCGAGACAGAACAAAGCTAACAGGCTGAAAGAAAAGTTTGAAACCTCCCAAACGGTCAGGGAGAGCCGGGGGTCCATCAGTCCACTTTTAATCCAAATTCAAAACGCCTTCATTATCGCCGTTCCCCGCCCAGAGACCAGTCAAGTCGGCTCGCCACCATCAGCGCTCATCTACTCTATCTGCATGTTTCCCTAATTATGGTCCATGTTTATTCCCTGGAAGACCAACTTCCAACAGAGATGGCAGGTGTGTAATCAAAAGTCTTACTCTCGGGGCCCCAAAAATGTAACCGCCTGTAAATGAAAATTGAATATTTTGGAACTTCATCTGGGGAGACACCATTAGCCTCAAAGTGATCCGACATATTCTGTTTATTCCTGGAGCTTCTGAGCTCGTTGTCACTGTCAGACAAACACCACTGAGATCTGCAAAAGGTATGGCGCTTTTAAGTCAAATAATATACTGCTTTAGTCATTCATGTCTGGGCAGTCGTTAGGAAATAAAACCCACAAATGACCGCGTTCGCTTCAAAACCGAGCGAGAAAAAGGACTTTTCATCTAGAGCAGAAAAGCACCCATGGTGTTAGAGCCTGAACAGCACTTCTGGTATTACACTGTACACAGGAAATACAACTTTTAATGTCAAATTATAAAGATATCTGCAGTTTCCTGTGAGATGGAAGCACATCCAGAAGCTTCCGGATCGGACTGGGCCCTGGGCTGATTTAAAGCTGTAATGATAAAGTGAAACTTTTTATTCAATTAGGTGCTGAACTTTAAAAACAAAGTGACATTTGCATTTTCCTGAGTGAGACAGATCCACTGTGAGACACTGTGACACATGTCAACACAGCTATTTCTGCGTTTCTGGCTCTATTTAATCGTCATTCTTCTTCCCACGGAGAACTGGTCAAATACAGACAATGTGAGCCTTTTTACTTCCAACAATCAGCGGAGAAATAAAAAAAAACTGGCTCAACCGAAAACACTTTGCCATCAAATTGCGCATCACAGACTGATGAGATCAAACAGTGGATGACAATCTGAGGGTGGATCTTTTCTTTAAACTGTCAAACTCTGGGTGTGCACTTTGTCACGGCGTTCTCTCCCACACGAAGACACATGAAAGAAAGACGAGGCGCATCGGAGACAGGAAGCCTCGGGCGCCGTGTTTTTGTTGTTCTCCTCTCACGTCGCAAAGTACAACCTGGAACAGATCGGCAGATTGCTTCAGTGTCTGGGATCAAACAAACACACATAAGGTGAGGGGACTCCAGTCGCTGTGGATTTCCCCCTGAAGACAAACTCCCCCCCTCCGGGCAAATAAAGAGGGAATAAAAGGAGGTAAGAAAGAACCCTCACAAATGGAGGGGGCGATAAAAGGCTGCGAGACGCATTAAAAAAATGTCACGTTTTGGAACCATTTGGTCGGGGAAGTTAACCAAATATGAGTGCGGCGTAATGTTCCTTTAAGCTGTCATTTAAACTTATACCTATCATCACTCGTGGTCTTAGCGTGCGCCCGGGTACTGATGATCCAACGGGAGGCGCACAGTTGATTAACTGCGCCCCATCCAAGCGTTGCTTTCTCTATTTCTGTCAGGCCTAATGGCATTAGATCAGTAATTATAAGATTATTCACAGTTCACGCGGGCCTCACTGTTAACTTTTGAGATATGAGACCATTATCTTCTTCTAATCTCTTTTTCTCTGAATTACAGTGCAGATTCATATCGGCGTTTTGACGGCTCGTATGTCGCGGCCCGTCCTCAAACTGGCACACACACTGCGCGTCTCTGTGAAGGTTTTGATCACAGGCGACTTCTTGTTTGTGGGGCGGCTTTGAAACGGCTTCTAACGGCTTCTACCTACAGGCCGTGTTTGATCAGGGGTTCGGATTTTGGCACCGAGTCTCCACGTTCACTCACTGTCCAGGAAACTTTCAACTTCCTCTGATGTGTGGTCACGGTTCCGCAAAACAGGTGCGATAATAGACAAAGAGGAAACTGTACTGTACTGTACGCACTGTAACTCTGTGAGATGTAGCACCCAGGGGAGTCATGAAACCATCACACCCGTCCTCCTTTAACACTTCTTTAAACACAGTGACGAACCTCAACTGTTAAAATGTCCAAACAAGGATTTTCTGTCTCAACCTGCAGCTCAGATCCAAGTTTTTTTCTGCAATGTGGAGAAAACGAGTCCAAATTCAAGTCAGATTTCTCTTTTCTTTTTTTTTTTTACCTTAATTGTGATTTGGAAAAACTCCCTTCAACAACTTTTCTCCCCTATAATTAAGTCCTTAAAACCTAGTTTTCCTCAATCAAGTGAAACAATCCGTCAAACTAAAAACAATATCTCAACCTGGTTCCAACAAACGTCCATCAAAAACTGCATTTACTCCAAAACAGAGTCAACAGTGCACACTGCACGCAGTATTACAGCACAAGTGAATCCTCACAGATGATAAACATTTACTGCACAGAGATGGGATTCTTCTGCATTGATGCAATAAGCAAATACTAATTTTTACATATTTCCACTGGAAACAAACTGAAATGCAGAAACAACCCAGGGTCAATACTGTATGTTGGACAAATTGAAACCAAGACTTTCCTCATTTAACTCCAGACTCGCCAGAACAGAGAAAAAAACTAAATGGAAAAATAAAGGTCTAGAAAACAGTCTTTCATCCACCTCCAGCCACACCAGAGGGGTTAAGGTCACTTTCCTCCAGCCTCCACCACCTCCACCGCTCAGCCCTCTGCTTCTCCTCCGTCGACTCATCAGAGGAGGGGCAGGCTCCTCAGCCTCCCCCTGTAATTAAACACCGAAAAGGAGCCGTCACAGCGGGGGAACGGCGGCTTGTCGCTCCCTGGGGTGAAGCAGAGCCACCACCAAAGACAAGGAGGAGGAGGAGGAGGAGGAGATGAAGGAGGAAGCTGCGGCTGAAGGTAGCCTGAAGGTTACAGGGAAAGCTGCAGATGAGTGGGATGAGGCTGTGAGTTCAGGGGCAGCACAGGTGGTCTGGCTCCTCTCTTTAACAAATACTACTTATTTTATGTCTCAGTTTGTGATAAAATATACAACTTAACAATTGACACAAACTCCATCCGATCCCTGAACCCATTACAGAGCATCATCAGCGGACATCAAGCAATAAAAAGCATCAACACCCATAAGAGGAGGAGAGTATTAAAATAAATATGTCCAGAACGCTCTCTGCGGACCTCGGCAGGCAAACACGTCTCGTCTGTGTACTGATACAGAGCAATTAAGCAAATTACATTAACAAAGGGCCGGAGGGCCGTTTTACTAATGGTGTATCTCACAACCTCTGGGCTGATTCACATGTAATTTATGGCTCGGTGTCACAGCCTGTAGTGTAACAGGATCAGTGCGTTGTTTAACAGCGTTATGAGGAGATGGATGTTCAGGTGGATGGAGAGACGGACCGGACTCCTCGGGGAGGTTTGATGGAGCCTGCAGCGTATTAAGGCTCCACCACGGTGGCCTTGTACTGTACGGCTACTCCACCTTGAAGTATAAAGTGTTTACAGCCCAAACCGTCTGCGAGGTGAGACGCCCTGCGAGACAAATCGTCGGGAGCCGAGGAGGTAAAAGACGAGTGAAGGTAAATCTTTAACAGCTCAATCAGCTCTGAACACATGCGGGATGACAGCGCTGGTTTGTCTAAGGGGCTCGGCTTAATTAGCCTGTGCTTTATTGTTAATGAACTTCATGCAGTTGTTTGCTTGTATAATCAAGGCAAAGAAGCAGAACTGCTAGCTAAGGTGCCAAAAATAAGCTGACAAAAGCACCGGGGCCCTCCTCGATTACCCTCCCCCCTCCTCCCCCCGTCCCCTCCTCACCCGCTCTCAAATGGAAAAGCCAACTGCCTGCTTCATAAAACTCGCTTAGCAAGACACTGAGACAAAATGGACTGTAAAGTTCGTTAGATGGAAATATTAAAAAAGAATTAAGCTAATGGAGATAAAATTAAAAGAAATGAGGCAACAAACACTCTGCACCAAAAATGGCATCGCCATGACAGCTAGGATTTCTAATGACGGACTGCATTTGAGGGAGGAAAAAAAATTAAATGGCATCCCGCGCTTAAATTTCTTTGAGGAGTAATGATCCGAGAACGATGCTCACTCCTGGCACTCGTGGGGAGGAGGAGGGAGGACGAGGGAGGGAGGGAGGGAGGGGATGAGAAAATAACAAAGGAGCATGTCCTGCAGTCAGGTTTAGGTGCTATGTGTAATATCACATTGTGATAACAGACCTGAGATTGTGCGATTCAGACTGATAGAGGAGACGTCACGTCAGCTCACCTACAGACCTGTCTGTCTGTGTTTACATGAATATCACTGATTGGCAGATGTGATAATAAAACCTGAGGATAAAGACGCCAGAAGACCAATCAGATGAGCCACGAGCAGATCTCAAGGCCCACAGAGGCTTTTCCCCGAGTGTGTTTAGTCGATCCAGAAATTATCACAGCTGGAGACTGAACAAAAACAGCTATTATCATTTTAAATTCCACTATAATCTGCATTATAAACTCACTGTAATCTCTACTATTATCACCACAAGTGCAACACACATCTGCTGCAGGTACAGATTCAAGAGTTCAAAAAAAAGTTCAATAAGAGCCAGTACAGGTTGTGATGAGTGATAATTAAAATAATATCTCACTTTGCTAAGTACAGTGCATTAGAAGCTGCATGTTGCATGTTCAGGTCGACACCCCAGTGTGTGTCAGAAACAGGAAGACTGGTGTTTTGAGGTGCTGAGCTTGAATAATGCAGCTCTGAGCGAGCAGGCAAACTACTGTGCGAGTGCAGAAGTTCCTTTGCTGCACACACACTCGCTCATGCGCAGCGCCTGCAGCGTTCAGGGGACAGTCAAAAAAAAAGGAGGAAAAAAAACGGAGGGAAGAAATAAGAGAACGAGGGATTTCTGCTTTCTTCCTTCCAAAACTTCTTCCAACTTTGTGCGACTCGCCTCCACTGTCTCCCCGCACACGAATTTGCATACGAGGAAACAGAGGAGCTTCCCAGGGAGGCCGTCCTTCTGCTGTCACACTGCTACTTTCCCAGTCTCTATTAAAACAGGCCAAATTTATTACCAAAGTTTCTGAAACAGGATTTCTGCAGTACAACAGAGGATTAGGCCACTCCTGCTTTAGGATCAAATTGCAATAATTAGGTAGAACATGAAGCCAAAATACGTGAAACACGTTGGAACTTGACACGCGCACAGACGTACAGCACACACACACACACACACACACAAATCAAGAAAAATATTCCATTTCAGGCAGATTCTCGGAATGAGCGAAATCCCGGATACTGCGAGGCCTTTTCAGCGTTGCCAGTTAATCTCCTCAAGGAGAAATGCAAGATGACAATGGCAAAGCACCTCCAATAATTGGTTCCAACAGGCTTACCGTATTAAAACCTGAAATGAGTTCTTCCCCTTTTAAGTATGATCCATTATTTCAATCCGGGGGAGAAAATTCTGTCTTTGAGAATATTAATAACTCCCAACCACGCACTAACATGAAAAAACACCGCTCCCCCCTCCACCTCCTCCTCACCCCTCCCCTCCTAAAAGCTGTGTACCTGGCACCGCGGCAAAGGTCCCACCAAGGACGGGCACTTGAAAGCCTCGGCCCTCCTTTCTCCTTCTTCCCCCTCCTCTGCTTTTTTAGTTTTTTTCATTTTTTTTTATTTCTTCCTCCTCTCAGGCTTCAGAGCCATCTTGAAGAAGACCTTGAGGCCCCCTTTGTCGTCTTCCCTTGAAACAAAACAAATAGAATTCAGGTCTTTTGATTGGCTTTAGTGAGCAGATCTCGCCACATCTCCCTCCCGTCATGTGAGCCAGAAGTTGTGACTTCAGAGGAGAGCCCCGGCGCTCCTATCTCTGCATTGAAATGAGACCGGCAGGTCTTGAGAGGATGTCTGCTAACTTTTCTCCCACATCCAACCTTGTAACAAAATACAGAGAGTGTTAAAAACTTAATGCCGTTGCTGCTTTTACTTTGCAGCGGCAGGAGTGGCAGGCGGCTTTTTATACCGTCCTAGAAAATACACCTTTTCTGCAGGATTGTTGTCTCTCCCCCAGCTGACGGGAGGAATATTTGAATATTTCTGATTAAGCTTCGCACTGAACATCCTGCAATCCCCTTCACCGTCTCGGGGGGAATTTGAGTTTTGCGAGGCCAAGGCGGAAACAGCGGCAGACGACACGTTTCCTTTTCCATTTTTGAGCACGGATTTATGACCGTCCTTTTCTTTTTGCACCTCGGCAGGAGCAAACACAAAGTTACCCCTGTGCTTGGAACCAAAAACTGTGAAGATATGAAAAAAGAGCTGATGAAAAGAAGAAGAGAAAACATTAATAAAAACATCAAGCGCAGGCATTTGTTGTTTGACTGCTGTGTACATCTTTACACAAGCTTGCATCATTATGGTTTGTTTAGTCTGCAGATCAAGCCAAAAATTGTTCAGATCACCAGGCGTCAGAAAAGCTTTTAAGCACTTTATTCGGATAAGCTCTCTTTGATAGAAGATCCATGCATGAGCGAAGGAAAACCGCTGAGATAAACACAACAACTGACATCTGCTAACCAACTTTTTTTCTCCTCTTCGAGCCAATGTTGCCAGCAGAAATTGTCTGTTTTGTTTGTGTTGGGGAACCAGGAGCACCGGTACCGACGACGGTGCTCACCGCATATTTTACTTCTCCGACAGGAAGATTAGTGTGTTTTACCATTTGATCTGATCTCATGTAATGTAGAGTGTCTATAGGGGGTGGAATGACAGGAAAGCTAATTATTGGCTTCAGACTACGGCTGCATTTGGCAGCAGCCAGAAAAGAAAGTGGACTTTAAAGCCTTTAATGATGCCATGTGATATGTGCTGATATGTTACTGCTACATGGTTCATTGACAGGGCTTTAATCCAGCCAGGGAAATACTGTATGTGATATATGATACATTTCATATTGGTACAGTGTGTCATTTGTTTACTGTATGATTTCTATTAGACAAAGTGGCAGAAAGGAGTATAATGTCATCGTGATTAGTGTCTAAACTGTGCATATACATGTTTCCTGTCATTTTCCACTTCCACCAATCCAAATCAAAGGTAGAAACATGATCAAAAGGAAGATTCATGTTAAATCAGTGAATATTCAGTGGGAATTAAAATAATAATTGTTGGATTTTGCATGTCAAGATGTTGTATGTGTTGAATTCACTGCCACAGAATTCATTTCTAATCATATTTCTTGTATTCACTTCTATCTGGTAAACAATATTTATTATTCAGTGCCTTTTATATATTGGTGAGAACAGGAAACATCACAGACTCAGGTGTTAAATACTCAAAAGAGGGAAAAAACGCCTCATTTTAAAACAAGGTTATTTCCCAGGAGCTCTCCACGGCCGGCTTACTTTATAGTACCAGCCTGCTGGTTAACACACTGCTGGATGTAAACAGGTAATTTCAGCTCGCGTCTCATATAGAAAAACAGCAGGATCCCTCTCCCCGCTCCGACGGGCTGCAGGTTTCCAGAACGACTGAGATTTTATCCAACTGTTAAAAACTGGCAGCCAGCGATCTGCTTATCATTACACCAGGCGGGCGAAAATTAAACACTCCAAACACAAGTGCATATTAACACCCAGAGAGCAATTAAACACAATGTGGTTGCACGCGCTATTCCTTGCCCTGCACCAGGTAGGGGATGTAACAGACAAGAGCTCGGTGGCTGCACACTCCAGAGGGTAATCGGCCATGTTATCGGCAAAAAAACACAGGGACTCCAATATGCACAGGTGCTGTCCTCAGCTGTGCTATATTGGTTAATTGAGCAAATCTCTTATTTCTTACCCTCCTATAGCTGCAATTATCCCCTGGCACAAAGCACAGTCGGCTGCTTATGGCCTACACGGGAGTTATGACATCTGAGGTGAGTGCAGCTCAGGTTGAGTGAGTTTTTTATGGGCTGGCAGCAGAGTCGGAGTCGGCTCAGTCCGTTATTGGAGCTGCAGGACGACAAAGTACCAGTTTGTGAAACTGTGCAGGTGAAGCACAGCCTAGAGGGTCACATAGGTGAGTCAAGCTCATAATACAAAATAATTCACTACATGAGCCTGTGGACCAACACGGACGAGTATCTGTCCTTAAGTGGAGTCAAACTGCCTTGGATAATCTATGTCAGTGCTAACGAATACTACGACATGCAGGATCACGACACCAGTGAGGACAGTGAACTACACACGGCACAGAAGAGCAGATGAGACGTGAAAGAGAGAAACTCAAATGTTTAAGATTAGTAAAAATGTGAAAACAAAAGAGCTGCTATGATGTTCTATCCATCAGAGAGGATTTGGAGAACGATCTGTGCAGGAAACAGACCAGAAGACACAGAAACATGAAGCTAGGAATTCTGGGAAATGTAGGAAATCAATAACTAAGGGAACCAGGTGGAAAATCACAATTTAAAAACTGCAAATTCTCATCTTTGCTTTGTTACCACCAGGACCAAGAACCCACTTCCTGTCTAAAGTGGCTCTGATTGCATGGAGCAAATTCTCCACCACCATTCTTCTTCTTCTTCTTAACAACGCACTCCAAACTGCAGCACCCCCCCGCCCCCCACACACCCTCCTCCTTCCTGTCAGCGCAGCGGCCAAGCTGTCATATCATATCAGGGCATCGCAGGAGCGAGATAATGTGTCAGATTAAATATGTATGGGTGAATTAGGGCTATCTCAAGTATTATATCATTTAAATTCAAATCGCTCCATCGCTCGGTACCGTCTCATTATGACGCTTGAGAAATTACCAGATAAAAACACTGTCACACGGGGCTGATATTAAGGCTAATTTACCCCTTGAATTTCTCTTTTTTCACACCCTTAACACTTTATTGTAAGAAATGAAAGAGTAGTTACCTATCAAAGCTGCTTCATATTAGAGTTTTGTTCCAAATTGAGACGTCCACCTTTTGAAAAATTACAACACCTACATTTCCCCCAAATGAAACTTCAAAGCGGAAACCCTGCACAGAAGATGAGTCTATCAGAAGACCTTTGTGTGTCATGTTGAAAGGCGCACACGCAGCACGTCTCCTGGCTTTTGTTGATCGGCGGCTACACACTTGTCTTTTTTATCCTAAATCCAGATAATGTTTGACATTTCCCCCCCTGCAGGAACAAAGATCCACAGTTAACCTCCTCGTGTCTGCGGCAGATCTGACTCACGCTGTCCTTAAACAGCACACAGGTGAAGTGTGAGAGCCTGGATGTTGTTTGACTGTACAAAACAGAAATTAACACCCATTAATAAATAATTAGTCCTGCTCATTCCCCGTGTGTTTTTCTGCAGACAAGGCAAAGGCAGAGATGAAAAAGCTTAATGTGGGTGAAATGGTGGATGCCGTCACGGGCTGTAAACCCAGTTTTGAGAGCTGAACCCGACCCAGAACCTGAACACATCATCGGGACCTGTTGGGTTCAGGCTCACAGCTCGGGGCTCGTTCTGCAGTTTGTTTGTTTTTTGTGTTTTATTATTAATACGTTTCTGTGTGAGACTGAGGCAGTCGTCTGCATCCGAGTGTCATGTGTTGGGAGCAGATATGGGATGCCCGGTGGGAAGACGTAGAAGCTGCAACAACCTCAACTGTGCATTTTCTTATAGAGCACATGAACACGTCATTTTTGATCATTGTCATAAACAGGCTGCAAGTCCAACAGTGTAATAAGCTTTATAATCCTGGTCTCACAATCATAAAGAGTCCATTTATTTCATTGCTCTTCATTTTCATTTAGGGAGACTGTGGATCCTTAAACACCCTAAAACAAACTGGCTGATTTTATGTCTCACATTTTATCAGTACCGACGGGTCCAGACTGGAACAGACGCCCAAATCATATTTAGCCTCAACATAACAATAGTGAATTACTGCCACAGTCTTCATTTTTCTCCTCTACGGGAATCTGGCTTTTGATTTGTCTCAGCAGCTCAAACAAAGGAAAAAGACAGAAAGCGGCGGATCCTCTTGGTTTGGTCACTTCTTTTTTTTCTTCTTCTTTTAAACGTGGAGAAGGTTTGTTTGAAAAAGCACCAGTTCTCCTTTACTGAAGGTCAAACAGTCTGTGTAACAGCTTAATAATAAAGTCCGCAAACAAATTACCGGCAAACAGCCGTGGTTCAGCTGGGTACGGCTCCGGCTCCTTAAGGTGAGGTATTAGCAAAGCTTATTTATTTTCATTTCCGTGGCTTTTATTTGCTCCTTTCCCCTGTGGTAAAGCAAAGGCTGATTTCTGCCATGATTCCCTCCTTAATTTTAATACCCTTTTTACTCATCATACAGACATTACACCCCCCTCGCCCCCCCTCCTTGCCCACCGCCAACCCCTCCCATCCCTCATCTCTCTGAAATAATGTAACTTGGGCTTACACAGGAACACAGGGCGACCACAGGGAGGACTGTAAACTAGCTTTCTTTCTCTTTTTTTTCCTCCCTGCAATTAATTGGTGTACAGCCATGTGCATATATGATAACAGAGGATTTTTTTTTTTCCTGAAACACCCCCACCCGCCCGCCCGCCCCCCCTCCACCTCTCTCTCTCTCGTTCTCTCTCACACACACACACACACACACACACACCTCCCCAACAAGGAAAAAGGGAGGTTAATTAATGTAAGGGGCTGCGTGTTCACTGAGATGCAGAGTTTACTTCACCGCTGCCACCGCCGCCGCCACCCCCCCCCCCCCTCCTCCTCCTCTTCCTCCTGCTCCTCTCCATCAACCCCCCCCCCCCCCCCCCCCCTCCTCCACCTCCTCCACCCTACATCCCCTGCCGCCTTAAGAGCCTTGATTCTTTGCTAATGACCTAGTTCTTTTAATGAGCGGTATTAACCCCTGGCTACAGTCGCCCAGGTCTTAATTGTCAAGCCAGGCTGAAACGCAGGGAGACGAGTCCCTCGCCCATCAGCAGGTAGAGGCGGCGCAGGCGGTGCGCTACATTAGCACGCCTCATCACCGGGGCCCCAGGAATAAATAATGAAAAAAAATAAATAAAATGTATCAGAAAAAAAAGGTTGCCGAGGCAACTGGCGGCCACCATCATCAACTATGTTACCCCCCACCTCCTCCTATTCCCCCTACCACTATCGCTCTTTTTTACCCCTTGTGATGATGATTCTGAACTGTCTCCTGCTGCGACCGGAGTGGGGAGGAGATACAGTGTGTGTGCACAAAAAATATATAAAAGTATAATCAGAGCGTGTATCTGCTTAAGAAACCTGCAAACTCATTAAGACACATTCGGAGAAATTGAGAAAAAAAAGAAGAAAAAAACTCAGACCGGGTCCTTTCATTTACAGAAAATGTGATTAAAAATTCCCCTTTATGTTGCACCCAAGAGGTGTGTTTTAAAATTCAAACACTATTTACTATTAAGCACAATATAAAATAAATCCAATAACGAGATATAGAAATATAGACACCTAATTAGCACAAGGACGCTGCCGAGCTTCATGAAACACTAATGGCTTTAATGAAGAAAAGTCCAAAATAGCAAACGAGATTCGTTCAAATGCAGAAACACGTCAGCAGCCACGACGCCGCTGCAGCCGCTCCTGCACGACTGCACCCAGATAGCTTCACTTTCTGCTCCAAATTGAACATGAAACAGTTTTAATGAAGAGGAAGGGAAAAAAGAATAGCAAAAAATTGAAATTGTGCGATTTAGTACCTATAACTTTTTAAACCAGCGCTGTAAAATGATGGCTGAAATAAAATGTTTCCCTCTGATCTGAAAAATTCACGTTTTCATGCCTTGTTTGCAGTTTTCTTGTGATGCTTCTGCATAGGTCATCTGTCAGTCAAACTGCCACATCACATGTTTTGTCTGTTCCTATTAATCCACAATAACCTGAAATATAAACCACTTGACTTCCTGCGTGGCCGAGAACAAGAAACTATCAGAGAGAGGAGGAGGAGATGGGAAAACTTCGACAAACTAGAAGATGGATAGTTCACTCTCGGACCAATAGGGAGGAGGTCGGCCAGATTAACCGCCCCCGTTGACCAAATATGGGCGTGTGCCGCACCCTTGTACTCATCGTGTTAGGAAATGAGTCCATTTCCCATTAGGATGCTGCTGCTCTGCCTTTACAGCTGGGAGTATTAGCAGCAATAAACCTCACTGTCAATCTGCAGGAGGGTGGGGGCCTCGGTGTGTGTGTGTGTGTGTGTGGATACAGGGTAGTGTCATTTAATTTGTGTGCATTACAGACAGTGTGCACATGCAAGTGAGTGTTTGTACGAGTGTGTGTCAGCTTGTCATTGGACAAAGAGAGACTCTGTGAGGACGAGCCTGCAGTCTCGGCCAGCGGTCGGCTGTTGACGTGACAGCCCGTCGGTCAGATCAGGGGAGGGGAGACCTTGACCTGAGCTGTCCAACCAGCAACGAGCCCTGCAGCACTGGGACCAGTATGACAAGGGCAGTGGGAAGGGCAGCTGAACACACACACACACACTTACACACACACACACACACACACACAGACACACATTCATTCCTGTGCACTTGCTAGGGTTAGAGACAGAAAGAAACGCCTCAAAAATCCAAGTGTCAGCCCTCCTCTAAGAGACAGAAACCCCAAACAACTGGAGAACACAACCTCCAAACACAAGGAATTATGGGTAAAAGCAGAGGAGGGACGACTGCAGTCACCAGAAGCTCAATCAGTCACAGCGGCCCGCTTTAATTTCCCAGCGAGACCGTACCCAGAGTACATGAAGTCAGTCCAGAGATGGCTCAAATAAACACACAGCTCTGTTGATGTGAGGATGTTCTTGTTTGTTCCTCATGACTGCGTTCTGTTTCCGCGGCCTGGGAGGGGTGAGGGTGGGGGGTGGGGGGGCGAGGAGGGGGAGAGGACAGGTCTGACTCAGCCATAGCCACAGGACGGGACACATCATCCCTCGGTGGTGGTCGCAGCGGCCGTCTGGCTGGTCGGCCTCTTATGGCTTCGTCCGGCCTGACCCTCTCTTTGTCAAACGTCTGATTTCAGGGGAAACTGTGAAGTTCACACAGTGTTGCATGAAAATTATGTTTTTATCTGTTTATAAACCCTTGACTGCTGTGTTTTTGAGTTTTTTTGTTTTTTTTTTAAAGCTACTTAATGCTCTTTTAAATTGCCCCCTGGGGACAAATAAAGTTTTTTGATTGATTGATTGATTGATTGATTGATTGATTGATTGATTGATTGATTGATTGATTGATTGATTGAGGTGTAATCATGAAAGTAGATTATATACTGTTCATGCAGGATATTTCTGCAGAAAAACTTTACTACAGCCACAATCAGCTGCTCTAATCAGCTTCAACATTTCACAAGTTTCAACTTCTTGCAATTGACAATAATCTTGCACATTCATATGCGAAAGGAAATCCTGAAGATCATTACATGCCCTTTTTTCCCCCATATTAATTAACACATGAACTCAACTCTGAAGAATTCAGATTTATCTACCCAAACATCTTCACAAGCAGAGGTCAGTTTTAAATATTTAGACACACATGCTCTGACTTCATCCTTGAAGTTACTTGAGAAGATCAACTTTGGTCAAAGCAACATGCACTTGATCGACAAAACCAAAAAAAGTGGATGCACACACAAAAACGATGAGCTGTTTCCTTTACTTACAATTAGCTGCAGCTTTAAGGTGCTAATTAATTAGCGTGAGCTGCTTTGCACAGAACATTATATATCATGGTCTGTACCTAAATTCTCAGAATGTAAAGAACATTAAAAAGACTCTGCTGCAGCTTTTTGTGTCATATTGTACATAATAATAATAATAATGATAATACTAATAAAAAGGCCTTCTCTGTGGCACAGTATTCTTGCAGGGCTCTGCTCTCCAGAAGCAATGACACTGTACTTTTGTGAGGTTTGTCTTCTAAAAGCAATAAACGAGAATATCCTGCCTGAATAGGGAGTCTAAGAACCTTCACGGTAAATTTAAGGAGGGGAGATCCGCGGATGCCTCAGGAGCCACCAAATGCCTTTCCTTAAGCCCTCGGCATTCAGGGGAGGGAGGGAGGGAAGAAAGGAGGGAGGGAGGGGGAGAAGAAGAAGAAGAAGAAGACACTATTTCCTTTCAACCCCCCACTCTCCCTCCTTCTCCCTCCCTCCCTCCCTCCTTCCTTCCTTCCTCCCAACCACTGCCTTTTCATTTCTGTTTGAAGTAACGCAAGATGAAACCGTGCGAGCGCCGTCATTACCGCCATCATCACCGCTACTATCATCATCATCATCATCATCACCATCATCGCCGCCACCGCCATCGCCGCCGCCGTCAACATCATCATCATGGAGACCCCTCCAAGTCTGGCTGCGATATTGCCCGTCATTTTTCCCCCCGTTGTCAGTGCAGGTTACAATCTGTAATCCATGACTGCCTTAGAATTAGAACGTCCCCCGTGAGTTTTATTTTTCGGCTCGTTTCTCTTCTTACGCCCCCTCCACCTCCTTCTTCTTCTTGTTTTTTTTTCTGTTTTTTGTTGTTGTTGCCCTGAAGGCTTTACCGATGCTCTACGGCCCGGACGTTTATTCCTCCTAATCTCAGTCTCATCTCCAGGCTAGCTGTGACAGATGGTTATAGGCACACAATAGTATTAAGAGTTTGATTTTTTTTGTGCCTTTTTTTCCTTTTTCTCTCCTCCAACCCCCCCCACAGATTTTTTTCTTCCTCTTCTGTACAACAAATAGCGATCAGACACAGAGGCCTGACTCCTGTGTAGGTAAACTCAGCTTTAAACGTCTCTCTGCTCGCCGTCTGTCAAATAACCCCCCCCTTCCTCCCCGTCCTCACCCCCCCCCTCCTCCTCCTCCTGCTGCTGTCGGCACTCCAAGGTAAGCTGCATTAACCTCACTGACTGTTATTAAAAAGATGTATTTCCCCAGGTTTTCCCTGCGCCTCCTCTCTTTCCCTCTCTTCTTCTTCTCTGATGTATTCACTGCACACACACACACACACACACACACAATCGCACACACACATCCTGAACACACACTTTCACGTGTGCACGCACACAGTGAACAAACAAATACCAGGACGGTGTCATAAATTCTCGACGCCAGCCGCGGTTGGTCTAATTTCAATCCCACCGTCACTCGTGTCAGATGAGAGCCGCTGGATGATGCATAGGGGTAAATAAGGCGGGTAAAATTAGCCCCTCCTGTCATTCCCTACCTTTTACCCCCCCAGGGCATCCTGGGAAATTGACTGCACACTAGATTTTGAAAATTAGCCTCTTAATGTTAGCCAGACAAACGGGGTTGGGCAGGCCGGGGTAATGCCTCGCCGGTGTCACCCAGAGCGGATTAATTACCAATTTTTCACCTCATTTTGCATTTATATCATTCGCCGTCCATAAAGGAGGTGAAATGATTGAATAGTAAAATATGCAGGTAATGAGTGAACCTTTGACCCTTTTAATCTACATGTGTGCACCAATCCAGCCTCACCTGAATGAAAACCTGCAAAACATTCCACAGAGGAACAAATCGTCATTTTTTATGTCAATAATTAAAAGCTGCTTATGTCTTTGGTTATCCTACTATGAATTGGAGACGGTTGTTTATTGTTGTTTACTGCAGGAATGAGCTGAATGTATACAGTATCAACAAAAAAACTGCAGGTTTACAAATGGAAAACAGTTAAATTAAGTCACTAACTGGGTTTATTTTGTGTGATCACAGTCAGATTGCAGCATCGAGCCTCATCACGGCTGCAAACAAAGTTACTGAGTGTGGGTTCATGGAGGTAAGGAGCTGATTCAGCTCGTAAGCGAGGCAAGTTCATTCTTTAACCACATCATTACAGCTGAACGCCGTCCAGGTTTCAGCTCGGGTGCTGTTCAGGGTTCAGCGAAGGCCGAGGCAGAGCTTTGTTTAGGCTCTGAGCAGAGACGAATGACTGGAACAGTCAAAGTCTTAAAAACAGGCCAAACGCAGACACACTGGAGTCATCAATCTGTTCACTATAACCAGCGCTCTGCACTGACGTTTATTCTAAATGAGGGCACGGCTCCGTTTAAGTCCACACACAATGGGAGGGTTAAATGTTTGACACTCCTTCAGGTGGAGTCCAGAAATCCTGTGAGGTGATGACAGTGAACTGCACAGGAAGGAAAAAAGATATTACTGTACAATAACCAAGTCCGGGTTTCTCTGATGGGTCTTGATGTTGCAGCTCATTGGAGCTCACTGTTTGTTTGAGACATGAAACTTCACTGAGTGAGATTCTCCATCTCATTAACACTGGACTGTTTCAGCAGGAAAACAATCACATACAGTACACGGTCCATATAGAAGAAGGCCTGAGCGTGGCCCCTCCCAGTCCAGTAGACTGTGTCTCCTATGGTCCTGTAAGCTCTGTGAGACATGATCAGGTGTCGGCCGCTGCTCTTCTCACCTTCTACAGGAAACAGCGTTTTGTACAAAGGCCCGAGCTCCTCTGTGACTGATCCACCCGCACAGGGAGCGGTTGGGGGGTTTGTGGGGGGGTGTGCAGAGGTCGCAGAGTCGGATGTGGGCCTGCCGGGACCCGCCAAGGATTAACACAAGCGCTGTGCTCAGGACATATGGCATTTGTCATCTCCCACTGGGAAAGAGACTCTCCCTCGGCTCCGCCGCCCCCCCTCCCTCATCACATCTCTCTCTATCCGACTTTCCCTCCCTCTCTCGCTCCTCCTGTTGGGATTTAAGGGCTTGAAGTGCTTTAGTTGTTTACTGTGCATTAAATGCCCCTTCCTCTCCTCTCGTCCGTCCGTCCCCCCCCCCATCACCCATCCTCCCACCCGTCCCCTAAACTTCGCAGTGGTAAGAGAAAAATGGCTCAGAGGAGGAGAGGCTGCTGACGTTGTGAAGCCATCACAGGGAGATGTTCGCTCTTAATTCCATGTGAGGAAGTCGACACCTGCTCTCACAGAGCGGCTCAGAGTGGACACTCACAGCACCGTGTGTTGTCACGGCTGCACTTTTTGGTCCTAAAGAGTGATGTTTGGTTTACTTTTAACAGTTTTGCATAAATTAACCACTGCTTCTTAACCCAAACAATGAGGGGGGTTTATTCTTGAAAAGGAAATAGATGTATAAATCGTGCTCCCTGCGAACCAGAAGGGACTAAATCAGACAAAAAAGACATTATGAAGACAAGCCAGAAACACAATATGCACCTCATCCTTTTGCTGCAGGACAGAGCCACGCCACAGTTTTAATCTGCATTAATCAAATTAAAAGAATCAGTTTATCTCACTTATTTTCAGCTCATTCCTTTCCTCCATCACATGTTACATATTGCGTCACGTCACACACAGAGTCAAGGCTCTGCCACCTCTGACCTTCTATTTATTGCTTCCTTATTAGCCAGGAATTTAAAGCGTACTGTACTCTACTGCTGTTATGGAAAGTGAACGGTTTTCCACATGAGGAAGCTAATTAGCCGTGTGATGTTCGTGCTGCACAACCTCGTGTCCCTTCCCCGAGCGTGAACACTATCATTCAGCCTCACGCTCGCAGGCAGGTATGCTCTTGTCATCCTCCATCTTCATAAACAGGCATGTTATTATAACATGATGGAGTGCTGTATTTTCCTCCCAGTATTTTCTTTATGGGACACCATAATATGCCGGAAATCAAAGCTTGTAATTCGGCGGTTGATGTTTATTGTGCGCCTCTCGTGTCTAGAGACATTTGATAAACAGCATGTTGCAAAAGGAGGAAAAAAAAGGTGTTGGAGGATCTTGTGGGAGCTTGCCAAAATAATACCCCATTCAGCGCAGCTACCGTGTGAAAATGCCTCCCCGCACTGACTCATATTTCACCGCCAGAACGAGCAGTTTGCCGTACGGGCCCGGTGATGAATTATACCAAAGCACATTCCTTATGGGAAATCTGGATGGTGCAGGAGAGAAGGGGAAGCAAGCTCCAGCGACAAATTGCCTTCACTGCCAGTTAGTCCATGTTCCTTTCTTCTTTGTGTTGTTGTTGTTGTTGGAGGGAGAGGGTTGGGAAGCGGGGGGGGGGGGTTTACTTTGTTAGGTGGAGGTTATTTTGTCTTCTGCGAGCCATTTGGAAATCCCTCCAGGTCGTGGAGTCGTTGGATCAGAGGCCGCCAGAACAGAACGGGCCCTGGGAGTGAAACCAGGCAACACAACAACAACAAAAAAACCCTCTCAGATGATGATTTGCCCCATCAGCTCCATCGATACCTGTTAGCAGGAGCGAACAAGCAGCAGTGGGCTGGAGGCCAGACAAGCCCAGTTGGTTGGTTGGACGGTTGCCAGTCTGAATCCCTGGGATGCTTCTAACAGGAATCAGTTCTCACCCGCTCTGATCCCACCGGCACCGACGAGGATCCGAGGGCCACGAGGATAACCTGCAATCTGGAGGATGAACTCCGCCTCTGAGCTGGAGCTCAGGAGGAGATAATGCACCAGGGATAGAAGGGCTCAATCTTCTACACAACCTGATGAAGTGTCCTTGTGCAAAGCGCCAATCATCTGTCTGCTTGAGGACCTTTTGACCTCCGTGGATATTCACCTGTTTGCTGTAAAAACAACACTTCAAGTGCGTTTTTCAATTATCCTGATGATTATTTCAGCTTCTTTTCTCTTACCCCGGTTCTTCAGACGAGCACCTCCATCCTCTGTTTCCATGTTTACCACACACACACACACATGGTGACAACAGGAAGCTTACAGTCCCTGTCAATGCAGAGGGATTACCAGGCAAAAAAAAGCGCTTCCTCCTTCAATCTCAATTTACCTCTGAATAAATCCCAAATTTATGAGCGTGTTGGCAGGCCTAATCCAGGCTTGATTTGCTCATTTCCAGCACAAGGGAGGAACAGTGAGAGACAGATTACCAACCGGGGTAGTTGTTGTTGTCATCAGCACCAGAGTAGGAGGCCGACAAAAGCCAGAGAAACACAAAAACGCGCGACGACGCCTGCGACGGTGTCTTGAGTGAGACTGATGCGGGAGGCGAAATAGGTGGTCCACGCTCCTGTTGGTGTGTCTGATTTATTGATATTTCTCACCGGGGAGCTTTGTCTTTCGTCAGACGACAAAAGGAGGGGGGGGACCACGGGACAAAGAGAGAGGGAGAAAAAAACGAGTGGTTATTTCTGCTGATAGGGCATATTTTCTGTCAACAGACTCTGGCAGATGAGTGTATGTGATAATGCTGCTGCCAAGGAAAGTCTCTCAGCTCTTCAGCCTCCGGAAGAATATTTCTCTCAGCTCAGAGCTCAGGGCCACGGCTCCTCTCTCCCCTCCTTCCAGCTTTTATAATTCAGTAAACTGAAGTAATTACCACAGAGGCATGCTCAATAATTACAAAATGCTCTGTCACGGTCATGTAGGTAATGGCATCTCTTACTCTGCTGGCAGCGATAACACAGGTGAGACGAATTGCAGAAAACAGATCTGATAGCATTGTTATGGTAAAGAAATGGTATTATGATGAAGGGCAGGGTCGCTGCTGGGGGGTTTGTGGACTCATCTGTTCATGCACATGTTTTCTCTTCTCCATACAGGTACAAACAGACACTGAGCGTCCACTGTAGAGCAACATACACAGGACTTCCAGCTTTCTATGTATTTATGCACATGTGTCGCCTCTCCTTCGGCAAATCAGCATGAAATTTGCTTAATTATCAACTGCAAATCTACAAAATATTAGGTGTTGTTTACTGTAATCCCATTTTGCTTAGTTTAATTTCCCCAATTCTTCTCCTGGTGGTGTGTTTACTCAGGATTGGACATGGTGGCGTCCTGCAGATCCCGGCTATCCAGTGCAGCTTCCGCGAAACGGCGGCGAGAACACGCCACGTAATTAGCAAAATGCGGCCCTAATGCTCGTCTCCTTGAGAGTTTGACCCTATTTGTTTGTGCCGAGGTAATTTCATTACGCCTGTGCGATTCCCAGGAGCTGCCACGAGTTAACGCTAAATGCTCACCAGAGAGGGGATAAGTATTTGGCAAGGCATCAGCAAAGAGAAGAGAGGGAGCAGCGGAGCTCAATAACACTTCTTTCATGTTGACAAATTCCATTAGTGTGCAAAGGCTGGTGTTTGTGCTCTATTTTATTTATGATAATGCTCAGGCATTGGAAGGAGACGGTATTCATCAGCCATGCCACCTATGTGGCTCGACAGCGCGCGGCAGACGTCTGTGATTTGCACAGAACACTCAGCATCACTCTCACACCCACGGGTCTGTGGGAGAGTGAAGGTGGCATCCTGGATCAGCGTTTCACCCTCCGCCCTGCGCTCCTCTGACGTCCTCCCTCTGCAGGCGTAAACATGCAAAATGATGAACTTCTGACACCAAATCATGAGCTCCCTCTCTGTTTGTTCAGCTCCTCCACGGTTTGATAATCACCCAGAAGACCTGATGTGACCTGTTGTGGGTCACTGTGTCCCTCCTGTGGTTAATCATAAAAGTCAAGTTTGGCGACAGTAAAGTCAAGTCGCCGCAGATAAAGATTGCTAACGCAGTATCACCTGGCAATCACGAGCTGCAGATCCTTCACGCCAAATATGTCTGCACCCGCAGAGGGTGTTGGCGTGCTGATTGGGCTCTATAAAGCAGATCCAGGACCTGTGGGATGTGGTGGTGGCCTCCACAGTCTCTGCTGGCAACATGCAAAGTTTCTGTTTCAATAAAATATCATGATCACCCTGCCTGCAAGTGTTTCTGCATGCATGTGGCTTTATTTGTCTGTGACTGTAAGCGTGTTTGCAGATGCCTGTGTGTGTGTGTGTATCTGTGTGTGTGTTTTGCATGCACATATTTGAATATAAGTGTCCCATGCATGTGTGTGTGTGTTTTGAGTGTTTCTTGTGGGGGCACACACACACTCAAACACACACAGAACACTGAGGTTGGAAACATTCTGATGTCAACAGCGAAACAAGAAATAGGAAACACATTTAAATCTCTGGCGCTGAGGACGCTGTTCGGGAGCCAGGCGAAATCACCGCACAAGCCCGGCATCGCGTGTGACAGGGTGCATCGTGGGATAGCTCTTTATCCTCTGCGCGCAAAACAGCAATCGGGAGAGGTACGTCCCATCTGAGGACAGAGAGTCGGCGCAGGTTGTACCTATTAGGGCAGCTTAGTAACTCAAGAAGCGGCAATTTAAAAGAGCGAAAGAAGGAGGAGGGAGGACAGAGGTTTGGGGAAGAAAGCAAAACTAATGCCATAACTCTGAGGGCTCCCAGAAGACAGCTTTGAGGATTGGACTGGATGACAGAACGGCTCGTCATCACAGAGGTGGGTATGAGCGCTGGTAATGAGAGCACTCGCTCCATGCCAGGCATTATCATGGACAGATTGCACCCAGAGAAGAAGAGGCCTCCTTTTGTCTGTTGAAAAGCTACATGGGCTCAGAGCTGGAATAAAGAAAGCGATCCCAAAACATGCAGAGGGAAACGTGATATTTGGCAACACGGAGCTCCAGTTTTCTATAAATTTCAAAGCATTGTTGATTCTCTGTTGCCTTAAGACACAGAGAGACGGGGCAGAATAGATGACAGGGGAAAATGTACCAACCTACTGTACTCTGTACTTTTTTCCCCTCAGTTTTCAATCTTTTGTGGTTGGCAGCGGGGACAGAGCCCAGGAAACAGTATCCTATCACTTAAATGGTTAAGTATTTTATGAGTAAAATGCTTCCAAATGTCTCTCAAAAACCTTCCAGACCACACCAAAGACAAAATGAGGTAATATTACGTTTCTGAAAAGTCCCCAGTATGATACCCTGACTCTGCTGTAATTGCATCAGAAAAATGGTGCACGAGTCTCTCTCTGTTACATGTCAGGCCATTTGACTTGGCAAAAGCTGCGCTCATTAGGAGTGTGGGAGAGAAAACTTCTCAAATTTTTCCCAGCTGAAGGCTTGTGTGCATATAGACCAGGGGAGCGCCGAGAGTCGTCCTCGTGTCGCCACGACAACGCTGGCGTCGGTGTTTACATGCCAGAGAACACAAAGTCGCCACCGTGCTAATACTCAATCAGACGCAAAGTGGAGTCACATGCTGCATTCATGTCCTATCAGGGTTATAATGACATTAAAGCCCTCAGCTATCAGACTGGGGAGTAAATCATGTCGACAGCAGCAAACAAATGTCAAAGTGAAATGATCAGAAGTTAAATAAATCCTCATTTAATGCAATTTTGATGAAACAAACTATTTTTTTACCACCACATGACCGATGCTACTTATAACACAAGGTCCTTGTTATTTAACACTGGTATGTTTCCTGACGCTCCCCAGGTCCCACCATAACATGGACACAGTCACAGGCTCCATGCTAAAGCCTTAGCTTAAACGTTACCATGCCGTTTGGCTCCTTTGGTTTCATTTTGCTCGCTGCAGAATAAAAAGTCTTCTGTGCAAATGATCGAGGACAAGCAAACGGTGATAAACAAGTTATGTTTCACCACAGCGTTCGTTTGGTTAATCTTACATATGGCATGTGACGCTCCTGTGATATCAATGTCGAGCCGACGGTCTGTCTGAACACAGCAGGGCCGCGCGCCAACGCCGCTCCATCACCGAGGTGCTGTCAAACATTTGTGGGCAGGAAAAAGTGAAGCCATCATCTCGACTGGTCTCGGCAAAGAGGAGCCCCTCCCTCTGGGATTTCTGTTGGCCCCCGTCTGCAGCTGTGGGCCCCTCCAACCATCATCACCTTCCACCACACAGTGGATGATTATTGTAACGCGTGTAAATGACACTAAGAAGACGCTCTTTAGCGACGACTCCCGCTAAAACACCGTGTAACAATATGTGAATCTTTAAAAAAAAAAAAAAAATCCTCAATGATTCTGAGGCCACGCCCACGTCACCAGCCCCCTCTGTCTCCACAGCAGCCTAATCTACTGCAGATTAAAAAAATGGCTATCATGAAACAGGCTTTCCCTGTAAGTAATCCCCTCCTCTGTGAAAGGAAACGGGGGGAGGGAGGAGGGTTTGTTGAGAAAAAAATCTGCAGCAATGAGCCTTTTTTTTTGCTTCTAGTTATGTCAGGCTGTATTTTAAACAGTGCTAATCATATACCTTTGTGGACACTTAATTAAAATTACAAAACCAATTTTAATCGGTGGTCCAATTAATATGTAAATGTATGCAAATGTAGTAAAACAAGGTGGTGATTAAGTTAAGGACACTCTATTTCATGTCTTCCTTAAGTGTGAAAACAAACCGTCTTTTTCCCCCTGCTACACCCCCCATACACACATACACACACACTCCTCCCCCCAAAAAACATCCAAGACTGATGGGTAGTGATGTTTACCGGCCACATGCTGAGTTTCCCAACGCCCTCTGTTGTGTCATCATCAGAAATGAAGCTAAGTACAGGAGCAGAGCGCACACAAACACGCGCTGTCGTTCACCTAAGGTCAACGCAAAGTTACAAACTGCGCCGTGTCTTCCAGCGCCAACCTGGAAGTGTTGCAGGGGATGTTTGAAATTCAGGTTTTTCCAGGCTCGAGGTGAGAGTTGACAATCCTAAACGAGCAGACTTTCAATTCTAATTAGGCCTCGGAGATACGGTGGTCTTTCAAAGTCGTATCTGGAGGGGGCTGAGGAGGAGCGTGGGGGGTGAGCAGGTAATAATGAATCTGAATCTGAGTGGATATTAAATAACTTTGGGCACTGAGAGGGAAAAAGAAAAGAGAGAGACAGACAGAGAGGAGGAGGAGGAAATTAATTTAGCCTGCAAGTGAGGCCTGCAGCCGGATCGAGGTGAGCACAGGTCATTAAACTTTGTTGCTTCGGAATTTATGCACTTGGATAGTTTTATAAATACACTAAAATGTATCCAGTTAAATGTTATGTCTTATCAAAACTACTGAAGGTATATTGGCTATTACCTTATATCCTTTATGTGCTAATACATTAGCCGCTGTGTTAAGAGCTTTGTACAAACACTTTAAAAGATAAAACTACGCCCTGGTCCTACACTCAGTATGGCTGCCAGATCTGGTCAGACTGTGGAGGAATGAATAAGCTTTCATAAGCAGGATACCTCAGGATAGTCATGGACAGTTATCAGCATCTAATACTGGAGTAGTCTTTCATTCCAGCAGGTTAGTGGCACTTTAAAAACTTGCCTTTCCTCCGATCTTGGAAATACAAAATCAAACAGAGCAGCAAAGAGAAAAATATTAATAAGACAGGTTAAAGCACTACTAAATGTATAGTAAAGATATACAGTGTATCAGATGGAATACAAAAATAAAAGAGTATCTCTCAGAGAAAGAGAGGTGTTTCTAAAGCTGTAATAAGCTCAGGATTGGACAACTAAACTCTTTATAGGAAACTTTAACATCAAATTTTCATTTCCGTTAAAGAAAAGCTCTCCCCCTCTCTTTCCCTCCCCCCCCCTATCTCTCTCTGAAGCCCAGGGTCACATTATAGGTCAATTAAAAACACTGATACCGCAATGAAAATGATATAGTGGATATTAGTGTAAGATCACACACTGATTCCATTAGTGAGATGAGTGTGTGTGTGTTTTTGTGCATGCATGCCTGACTTCTTACACTCATGCGTGTAAACATGACTACAATTTTGTAGTGTAAGATTGTGTTGGCTTTGTGTGTGTGTGTGTGTGTGTGTGTTTCCTTGTTCACTCATGCTCACTTGTTTTCCTCCATCCAAAACAAATACAATTTTATGTGTGAGTTTGTCTGCTCAGTATGTGTGTGTGTAGCATGTGTGTGTCCATGCATGCATGTAAGAAGTCAAGCCAGCGTGCATGCACACACAACTTCAATTTTATGAGCGAGTTAGCGTCTGTGTGTGTGTGTGTGTGTGTGTGGGTTGAGTGCACGGCAGCTTACATGGGCGTGTGTGAGTGTGTGTTTCTCTGTGTGTGATGAACCTGCGAGAGCGAGTTAAGTCTTGTGCACACAAGGTGGGCGAGATGTTGGAAACAGCTTGTGTCATCAAGTGTTAGCAACCTGTAATCCCATCTGAGCTGTGAGGATGTGCCGAGCGCCCCCACCCACCCCCGCCCCTCCTGGGGCTCAGAGTGCAACCTGCGCCCCGCTGATACCTCGGCTACACCAGGTTTCCAGGTGACTTACGCGCATAAACACCAGGGGGGGGGTCTCAGCTGTTAGCGAGGTGAAGCTTGTCCCTGAGCGCAGACAGAGAGATGATACTGACAATCACAGGGCGAGAGCAGGTAGTTGTACTGCGGGTGATTTATTCTGCCTCACAGGGCTGGGGGGGGAGGCAGCTGCACGGGCTGCAGCTACCGAGGAAAAAAAGACGACTTCAAAAAGGGCGACACCAACGCTGTAGTATGTTTTAGCCAATTAGAGCCAGTCTGCTACCAAGTTTAGAAAGAAGAAAACGCACTGTCCTCCCATTAACAATTGAAAAGTTGACTTTACAAACAGTCAAACTGAAACATAACACACTAAGTGGTTCTGTTGCTGCAGCTTTACCTGATACGACCAGTAGCTCCTGGTACCATTATCCAGTAATTTACCACTTGTGGCCACAGTGGCAGCAGTTCAACAAAAGTAACTTTGACTATAAACCTTGTTTACTC
Organism: Trachurus trachurus; assembly: GCF_905171665.1. Classification (NCBI taxonomy): domain Eukaryota; kingdom Metazoa; phylum Chordata; class Actinopteri; order Carangiformes; family Carangidae; genus Trachurus; species Trachurus trachurus. Next base: position 11,818,645 of record NC_139914.1, read on the forward strand.
CACGCGACTGTGGAATAGTTTCCTCAGAGTTTCAGAAATCAAGAGAAGGAACATGTGGCTTGTTTTTTGATTTCCATGTTTCCTGAACAGTAAGGGTCAACGTGCAGCTGCAACAGCACAAGCCAGAGGAGGAACAGCGCTAAATACAATACACGCATTTCGTATGTGGGGTGTGGTTAGACGTGTGTAAATGGCAGCACGGCACTTTACACATGCAATAACAGATGCTTAACAGAAGCATTGCTAAATCTGATTGTGTTTGAGAGGGTCAATTGAATGTTTGCTTTCTTTCCAGGCAGTTTTCGGACAAAATCCAAGATATACATCACAGCTGGACTCGGTCCTGATTGGCTCAGCTCGCTAAAGACTGACTGAAATCTGTCCAATCAGGCCAGTTTGCAGCAGCGGCAGCAGCCGAACTGGACGGCCTCCAATCAGCAGGGTTACCTCATTTGAATCTGGGTTCAGCTGTGTGAGGACGTTCATTTACATCTATTTACTTGAAATATTTAACCGTATGGGAACAAAATACAATTTCCTGTCTTTTCAAAGTCGCCTGTATTTATAATTCGGGAACATTCACTTTATTTACAGATGCTCTCCTCCTAAATGCAACAAGGAAGAGAAGACAAAGATGTCCGACCCTACTGGTTGACTGACAGGTGGCTTCTTAAAGGTCCAGAGCAAAAACAAGCAACAAAGTGCAAAGACAAAGAGAAACAATGCTGTGGATGACATTGAGATTTAAGGAAGAAACTGGGAGTTGTTTTGTAAAAAGACAAAGAAAGAGAGGAATTCTATGCACGGTCCCCTTAAACTTGCCATTCATCCATTTGCAGATACGGCATCTGTAATGAGATAATACACATGATGTTTCATTCAACACTAACATCAAAGTCTGACTCTGAGAGTGAATTATCACCTGCAGAGAGGCACGCGTGGTGAGAAAAACGCCGTGCTACGAATCACAAACAGCAGAATTGTTGCTTTTCTCGACTGACAAGTGTTGAAAGGTATTTCTCTGCCTTTGAAAATTAAATGTAAAAAATGACAACACTTTTCAGAATAAGACAGAAGTGAAGTTGCGTTTTCCCACCAGGGGAAACAGCACCTGACTTAAAGGAGACAAACTGTCCTCACTGTCAGTCTGTGAGCTAAATGTCTTAAATTTGAGGCGTCTCAGGTTTGATATCCACAGGAGAACACTGAACCCTGTGTAATAAATTTAAATTTTCATGAAATTCATAAAATAAGCCTTTATTTATACATGTAGAGAGGCATTTATGACATGTTATCATGGGCTCTGAATGGATTTTATGTGCCTTGGGGTAATGAAACTGTGTCTGTACGTAAACATGGCCATGATTTGTATCTTTTGACAATTAAATTACATGGGGATGTTTGCTGCGCAGAGTAAATACCTTAAACACTTCCACATTTCAAAAAAAAAAAAGAGAAGCTGCACAAAGGGGTTACAAATGGTAGGCTGGCAAGTCCGCAGAGATATCCACTCAATAGGCAATTTAAAAATGGAGGGAGGAGGTTTGACTAAGCAATAAAAGTGTTGGACTGCCAGCGAGAGCAGAGTCAGGTGGTGGTAGGGGAGGGGGGCGAGTGAGGGAGGGGGGGGGCAATTATCTTATTTATAAATCAGCGGCAATTCCACTGATGACTTGATCTTAAATTTGATCAAGCTGCAGGTTTTGAAGTCCCCAACCAAAAAAAAAAAAAAAATCATTGATCTAATTCCCTTCATTGGTAATAATCGTGAGTCTCCCTTTGGCCAAGACTAATCAGGATCCAATTGATTTCCACTGGACTCGAGGACTCAGAGAAACAGCAGCCGGAGCTGAGCTGAGCAGAGCTGACTGACTTCACTGTGCTTATAGGATGAAGCCCAGGGCATGGCTGTAGGAGCTGGAGCTGGACTACACACATACAGTACAATAGAAATGAGGCCCAAAGATGAAACAATGCAGAAATTTACATTTTGACCTTATGATCATGTGCAAAGTCAGGAGATCTACATGGTCATCCATGAAAGCTTGTTAGATCCATCCTTTGGGAAACATGAATATCTAAACTCAAATGCATGGCTACAAATCTGGCAGATGCAGAAATATAATCAATGAATATATGAAAGTTTGAGGCACTAGATGAAAATATAATACATCAAAGGGCTGTGATATTTACTTAAAAGAAACAAGAGCAAGTCACTTTATGGTGTTGCTAAAGGTTAAACATCCTCTGCATCGTTGTCTACTATCTCTTTAAGCTCTGCATGCTGCCTCCATATAATCACGCTCTATATGATCATGCCTCAGCGCCAGCAGGGCTGGTTATGTCAGCGACATGACCCTCCCCGTCCCGCAGCCATAAACGAGGTCAGCAGGTTAGCGAGGTCATTATTATGCAGGAGCTCTTACAACCATCCTCCTCATTAGTGCGGTCACTTTTTTTTTTACAGGTGATACTACTGAAAGAAGACACCACGACCCGAATGAACGCCAGTGCAACGGTGCTCGGCCGGAAAGAAGAAACCACCCAAGACAAACAGGAGATCATTAGAGCACATTAAAATCCACATTACAGCTTTTACTGACTCCTCAGGAGTCAAACGCAGTGGGTGAGTCATCAGCAGGCCGGCTGACTCGCTGCGCCGTGGCCTAATGGCAGCTCATGTGGACGCCTGCCCACTGATTGCAATTTGGCAGCAACACAATCAGCAGCTCACCAAGGTATATGATGCTACTGTATGTGGGCAAACACAAACGGAGCATTTAAGCCAAATGAGGACGAAGTGTGAATCCTGGACTGACCCTGTCTTTCCTGTGAAGACGTTAATACGCGCACATACCACCTCCTCTCGTTCTGCACGCCGCTCTCTGGAGATCCACACGTTTCTACGCACGAGGAAAGGTTGCAACATGTGGAGGAAGAGATGTTCCTGCGCCTGGAATAAAGTCTCTCAAAAGTTTTCAACAGAGCTACAGATAATAAAACCTACCACTGATTTAGTTTTTGGATTTATTTATGTCCTAGGAATAAAGACAGCTGCACCCAAGACATAAGAAAGTAGGAGGTAGCCTATGTATCAGGTTGAGCGACACTGGTCTCACCAACAGTATTAAAACTACAGTTTCCATAGATACTAAACATATTAAGAAAAAAAAAGCATGAACAAGACATGCTGAATATTTCCGTGTGATGTAATGGTGCAGCTATAAAAATCAGGGAGTCTTGTGTTTGAACGTTTCACTCAACATAAACATCATATAGCTGTAATGAAAGGCTGGAGAATTAGATGCGGAGTCTATATGTCACGTTCACTTACACTGTGGAAAACTGGGTGTCTGCTACCTTCAAAAGCTACTCCGGGAGAAATTAAAGGTGAAAATCGGGGGTAAAATTTCACATTGACTCTTAAAAGTCTGAAACCAGAGACAGTGCTGAGCTTTTCTCACTGCATCTTTCTATCCAGCTGTACTTAAATGTCTTATACCAGAGCTGAGCTTCATGTGTGCTAACGCCCTCGGTGTTTTTTTGCCAAGGGTGACTCCTGCAGCGGCAATCAGAGGATCAGAGAGAGAGAGAGGATCCACAGCAGCACAGCTCCGTCGCTCCCCCATGATAAATGAGTTTGTATTGTCTGTCATGCCGGCTTCCTGCCAGCCCAGGTCACTGGTTATTAAATTACCACTTGTCAATGTCCTAAATACTGATTGATGGATGAGCATGGCAAATGAAGGACTCCTATGACTTTTGTTTCCCCCTCCCAGTTTTCTCAGAGCGAGGGGGGGGGGGGACCTAGACCAGATTGTTATTGACATGTATTGAATGCAGGAGGCTGGTGGCGTTCTTCTTCTGCTGTTTAAAGACAACATCCATCTTTCCACTATTTGTTTTTGTGATTTTTTTCATTTAATCACTTTGATCACTTTCAATTTTTCTAGTTTGATCAGTTTTGTCCACTTTTTTAGCAGCTTTATTTGAATAATTAACATTCCTACCATATTACAGCAGCCTTTATTTCAAAGAGGAACCTTGCCAAAGCATTGAAGTGACTTTTATCACATGAGCTGAATTGATTCTTTAGAAGTACACGCAAAAAAGGACAGAAATACTAACACTAAACAGTGTTGTGCAGGTTTTCTAAGGTTTTCTATTTGTCTGATTTTGACCAAAATAGAAAAAAGACCTCAGATTTTCATGTTTACTAACGTGTTCTTGTCATAACTGTTCCCTCATACAAGGAATTTAATTGTTCTTCCAGAGCTAAGAGTAACAAGGGTAAAAGTTTAGACCGACCCAATAAAAACTACTTTTACCATATTAGAAAAAAAAAAGAAAAAATGACATCTTTGCTCATTATAAAGTTAAGACTGGCTGCTTGAAAGGGACTGAGATGAAAATGGAAAAAGTGAGACGATGTGGGTCTCGTAATAACAATAATGTTGACTGCTGTGTGTTATGTGACAGAGCGGGTTCTGGAAAATCCATCTTCAACTGTGTCTTTCTGAAAGCCTTGATGTGCTGGTGTGTATTCATGTGTGTGTGTGTGTGTGTGTGTGTCTCAGGGGTGTGCTCAGGGTTAGGGGCATTGATGAGTCTTGTGGCTGACATTTGAGTGTGATTGAGGGGGAGAGCAGATACTAAATCACTGCATTGTTCTGCTGTCGTTGCATCCTGTCGTTACTGCACTTTACCAACCGACACGATGCCTCTAATGGGATAATAACCAATTAAACAGGAGCACAGAAACTTCTGGCTTTGATAGAAACCCAAAGCCTGAGGTGCTCGAACCAAAAAACGCGGGGAAAGTTAAAGCCAAAAAGATTGCCAAAAAGTAAAAAAAAAAAAAAAAATGTTGCTGTCTTTATTCAGCACTTACAAAGAAGATTTTTTTGGCTGCAAAGCCTTCATCAGCCTTATGAAGAAGTACTGGCTGGCTGTGTTTTTTCTTTTTTTTTCACTCATTGTTAACTATGCCACATTTGTGTCTAATGATAAGGTAAATGAAAGGATATTTCAAAGAGAATTGGCCCTCCCCAAGTAGGTTTTTTCCTCTCAAAGACTGGACAAACTGGAGCAGTTTGGAAAAAGACCGCAGGCATGCCGAATGATTGTCAGCCATGCAAATAATCACTTACTTACACTCAGTGAGTTTGCTTCGGATAAGGCAAATTACCATTTGAAAATGAGCTCAAAAACACTCTGGGCGAAAAGCTTGCATCATGATTCTCAGTTATATTATCGCGGATACGTAACCACTCACATATACACACAAACGCCGACAAACATGCACAAACACAGTGCGCTGTGCAGCCTCTGAACTGGCTGCAGGGATATCATATGAATGCTCTGATCTGATGGAAGGCTTGTCTTATTGCTGCATCCAGCTGAAATTGGTTTTCAGCCAATCAGATGCTGCTTCTGTTTTATTTTCTGCTCGCTGATGTTGGGATTGTTTGAAGGGATTTATTCAACGTTATCCACAAGTCGGAGAGGGTGGGAGTTCAAACTGCAAAACCAGAGAGACCAGCGATGACATGCTGGAAAATCAGAGAGATTCAAACCTGCGCTGCTTTGTCTACACTGCTGCCCCCCTTTTTTTCCACAACAGGGACTTAATGAAACCAAATGTAATATAGCTGCCAGTCCTGCTTAGGAGAAGATGCTGAATCCAAGTCATAACTGGTCAAGAGAAATACATCATCACATCCCGACACAGACACAACTGGTCTTTTATCAGAAAACCACAACGAGCCGAGGAAATAAAAGCACCTCCTGGTCTGTCCAGGTGTCGGAGTCAGTGTGTCCTTCAGACCCACAGTGCACCAGGGTGAATAGCCAGGTTATAAAAAGCCCTTTAAGCCCATCTTATCCTTTTAGTTGCTGAGTCTCTGGCTGAATTTTGGAGCTACTGTCAACAATATGAAGTTCCTGGCCCGGATTGGGAGGTAAGCAAAGTTTAAGCTACAGCGGCGAACTAATGCCAGTTTGATTAAATGCTGTGGATACAAACAGCAGGGGTTTCTGATCCCCTCACCATTATAGTGTTCAGGGCTTACAGAGCATCCCTCATTGTGCTGCTCTCTTTCTAACCTCTTTCAGCTGAGGTCAATCTATTATATCATCAGAAAATGATTATAGTGCATTGTTGCACTCATCTAAAAATACGCCGGGCGTAAATACTTTGGAGCGTGTGTCATTTTGGTTTGAAAGCCGCTGTGACGCTTTTCTGAAGCTCAGCTTTATTTCTAGCAGATGCATGAACATTTGTTTACATCCCCAGATACATTAAGTGTTTATTTGATAGCAAACACAATCCAAATTGTCACTTAGCGATGCCAGCTCCAAGTCCAATAAGCCACGGGTCTTTAAAAGTCACAAAGTGCTGCCATGTTTAACAGGGTTAAACACACAAACAAAGATGGATTGAATGTGTAATTTGGAGCATTCAAATTTGGTGGAAGAGAAAAAAAACAACAATATTACTCGGGGAGCTTTCCTTGCTGCATATTAATTCTTATCGTGGTGATGAATAATCATGCTTCTTATGAGGAAGAGTCAGTAGAATACAGCAGCACTTTGAGCTGTCATAATTAACAGACTCACTCAACAATGGGCACATTCTCAAAGAGACTTCTTATTAACACAGACATAATGGGTAAAGTGCATATTAAAATGGGTATTTAGAGTGGAAGGGATCAAAACTACCAATGAAAACCCAGTTTTATGGTCGACGTGTTTCATTGTTTCAGCGTCAAATGAATGCCAGCCGACAGCAGAGGCCTGGGCCATACTGTACGGCTGCCCCGAGGTGTCAAAAAGCTTTGGCGTGACACTGCCATTACCCACAGGGCCTGTGCACACCTCATTAGCGACAGAGTATCCTTTGACCACCCATGGGCGAGATTCAGTCCCTTGGTGGCTTAACAAGATCACATTTAAATCTGTGGTGAGACGAAGAATGTCTTCCTGATGAACATTCATCAGCGACACACAATTATTTCCAGGCTGCTTGAATTTATGATCCATTTCTCTGAGAGTTCATACAGATCTCACCAGACGACACGTATGGGAATATGATTAAAAAGCATCAATGCATGCAGGTAGTTGTGGAGTTTCCCAGATATAGACAATCTAGATGATCCATCGAGCCTGATTTTAGCATTTTAAATGGAATTTCTTTGTAGTGAGGAAACAGGGAGCTGCTCAGTGACCAAAACTATCGCCGTCTTTCAGAAAATGTGTTTTTCTCAGACGTTGGGTTGAAGTGAAAGTCAAAAGATGGTCGGTCTGGTCTTGGGAATGAATAATCCTTTGTCCTGCTGATAGATGCCCTTGAGCAAAACATCAACACAGGCTCCTTTATCTCTTCTGAGGAAAAACATCACGCAGCTTCAGCTGAGGGACAGTCCCAGCTAAACACCAAGAGAGCAACACAGGTAACTCGTCAGCTCATCAGCTCGTCAGCGACGACACAAAGACAGAACAAAGAGGATGGATCCTCTAAACGTTCCCTTACATGATGAGATGGATGGTTAGGGTCTGTAATTCAACGATGAGCCCTGGATTCCTACTGAATAGCCCGTTCCACAGTGTGGCTGTCAAGGGTGATTACAAGCTTAGCAAGAAAAATGAGATACTGGTTGACCTATTTCTGAACACTTTGTTTCATGCTGCCCCCCCCTCCTTCTCACACAATCTCCCCTTCCTCCATCCTGATCCTTTCTTCAAACCAAGTTTGCCGTCTCTTTCACTTTTTTATTTCAGCCTCTCTGCCCACCGGTTCTCCCGGAGTAGAGGTCAGGTCAGAGGCCACCTGGCTCCACCACGTTGCAGAGCGTGAGCAACCTGGAGACAAAGGCCTCCGCTGTTGGAGATCTGTCGCTCGGTGCCAAACTTTCACCTTCACCCCCTCCCCTCTAGCCTCTCTGTGAAGAAAACCCCTGCAGGGATGCTTCAATGGGGGGCTGTGAGTGCTCTAGGCTCTGCGGCAGCAAAGTTTGGATGCTGTCATGAGGAGAGTCACACTGGGAACTCATCAGCGAGAGAAAGGTGGGAAATAAAGGAGGTGACGCACCTCTGCTTTGGCCCGCGGACAAAGACGCTCAGAGACGACGCGGCAACCTTTATGGTGACCATTTCTTCGCCACCTCTTTGACATCATCGGATGATGAGCAGCCTCATTTGGCTGTCAGGATTTATTTTCTCAATGTGTCTAGATGCCGCTGCAGCAGCCCTGCTTTTTTTTTATTGTTTCAAAAACAGATTTCCAAATCTACGAATAAAAAAATGCTTAATTGAAACAATGCGCTGTGAAATGAGATGAAAGAGTATTAGTTTCTTAGTGCCACTGATGTTCTGAAAATCCTGTGTGTTGAGTTTTGCAGATAAGAGTTAAAGAAACGCCGGCTGGCAGCGGGCCCTTCTCTCCTCACATCCTCAGCAAAGCAACATGGGAGGACCACGGGTTTGGTCTTAAGAAGAAGTAAGTAGAGTTTGTTATTTCACCGCCTTTGACTAAGGTCATACCAAATTAACAGACGACTGACTGAATAAAAATAGCATACCATTAATTCGTTTTTTCTCCTCTCTGCTCATAAATCTTAAAGGTTGACCTGATTTTTAATGTTAAACTATGTGGAGAAATTAAAAAGGAGGAGGAAGAAGGGGGGAAAACATTCAAATAAGCAGCACGGACTAATTTTAACCATGTCGCCAGCTCAGGTTTCATGTGGGATCTGCGGGAACTAAAAATACTTTTGGTCTTTTGTGGGGGAAACAATTTGAAACCTCACAAAAACAATGCTCGGTCGCTGCATTAGAACAGGCATTTTCAATTACGCTGGCAGAGATTTTGAAACTTTATGGTCAAGCAAAGCTGAGAATTATAATCAATTTTCAGGTGATAAAAAACCATAAACAGTAGGGGGGGATGAGCCATTTAATTGCCACCACATTCGTTAACAAGCTTAGCTCTTGTCTAAGCACTGTGCACCACACTCAGTATTCAAATAGATCCTAATTATTTCTAGTTGAAGGTCTTAAGATTGTCAACTCTTGTGTTGGCCGATGATAAAACACGGCTCTTTCAAACCTAATCATTACAAGTACATTCAACAAGCATAAATGGCTCAGAGGTTAGAGCTGCATTAACTCTCGTGTCCATTTTGGTTGAATGGCCTGGCAGCCGCAAAAGCAGATTACATCCTCGAATCAAACCCTAACTGATGATCGCGCTCCTAAACAGTCAATTATGGAATGTTTACTGTGGTGTTTTGTGGCATTATTTGTTTCTGTTCGCTTGATAACACGCTAGACCGACTTTAGATTGACAAGGATTTATGGGAAAAGCAGCGAACAGAGTAAAAGCCAATCACGTAAACACCAATTACAAGTCTGCCGAAGAGAATTAAAGCAGCTGAATCAAGATTTTTTTTTCCATCCTCTTCTTTCCTTTTTCTAAAAAAAAAAAAAAAAAAAAACAGACGAAAAAAGAAAGAAGCGAGATACCGGATGTTTAATGAGGAGACGGGATGATGGGCAGTGCTCGCATCATAATATGCAAATAAGCCATCTCTGAAATAGTGTCTGATGCACTTCTGTACAGCAGTGGGTATGAATGAAGACCACCACGGCTAAATTATTATGATAATTGAGTAGTTTTTTGGAGGCAGAGCCAAACTTGGGTCGATAGAAGAAGGGAGATAAAGTGAGAGCCACACACACTATCACAGACTTCACCATGAGTAGATGTCCACAGTGATCCTGTCTTGATAACACAGTGCAATAAATGTCTATGTGACGTCGCTGCAGATGCTAAGAGAGTTCATCTGAGCACGCTGATCACATTCAGAGCACAGGACCTCACAGCTGCAGGACCAGCCCTATCACATTAACACTGACAGAGGCTCATGAGCTCTTCTGGTCAGAACCAGGACCAGAGACTGTGAGAAAAACTAGTTCCTGATGTAAACCTGGTTATTTTCCTTGTGGTTTAGCTCAAGTGCTGCAGCAGTGAATAACTTTTTCTCAGACCTACACTGACTCAGCTTATCTTATTTCCAAAAACCGAGATATGACATAATATACATGTGTTATCCCTTTGTTCCAACCACATGAACCCCTTTAAGATTGTCCAAACTTGGGAGAAAACTTTTATTTCTACTTTGTCTTTCTGGGTTATGCATTAATTTGGCCTTTAAAAAATATTTTTCAGGCTTTAGGGTGCCAGACATGCAAAAACCATATAATACTAATATTATATGGGCAAAAATACGATACAGAATTGCAATTTCAGTTAAAGAGATGCTCCTGCAATTTGGATATTGCACTTGGCCATATTGTGATTTTTATTACATTGATTACATTGCTATGAATTGAAAGCCCTGTTTTCTGGCTTATCTCCTTTTCTTTTTTGATTTTTCAGCTTCTCTTCTGAAAGCATAGTAAGTACAGTCCAGATTTTGTGATGTAATTTGTGAATATTAATGGACCCAGTAAAAGAATAGCAACCACATAAGTCATGCAAATTTATCATACTTATATAGTATACATATAAGTAATGTCAGATTTTTTTAAGTAGATGCACCATGTTGTGTAAAATGTGCATGTATTCAAAGTTGAAAGCCAAGCTAAATGCACATAAGACGTCTTTTTAACAAGGTGGTAAAGGGTCTGAAATCAGATAAAAACTCATGTCAAACAATCACAAACAGTAAATCCTTCAACCGCCTCCCTCGCGTGTAATCAAGGTGTAATTTGCTCTGCAGCTTTGAAAAGCCTCCTTTCATTCTGTCCCCACAAAGCGGTGATTGTAGAACAATGGAACAAGTTGAGAGCAGAAACAAGAAACTCTGGTGAATGCTATTAATAAAAGACACATCTCGTCACTCTCAATATGGCAGGCAAACCTAGCAGGCTTTGAAGTCCTCTCCTCTCGCTTAACTTAACCCAGTCTCCACTCATCTCTCGCTCAAACTCTGCCTTTAATGTGGCGAGCCGGCCAGCCTCCTTGTACCGTCCCAACAATCACGTCACTGGACGTCTTCAGAAACGGGATTATTTGCATTTCCTGGTCCGTTTGAGCTTCAATCACACAAAAGGGCCCAGGACCACTAAACAAAAAAAAGAGAGAGCAGGAAAAAAAACTACCCCTAAAGTAATGTGGTGCTGCAGAACTCAAACCAGATGAATCTTCTCTATTTTTACCTTTTCCTTTGCCAAGGAAACATCAGGCACATCCTGTACGCTTCAGTGAAGACGGGCCGGCTAAAGCTTTCTAAAGAGCAGAGGGAACAAAGATGTTTCATCCCCCCTGCACACATCTCTCCTTCCAGTGTTTGCTTGATTCTGTCGTGTGTGATCTTACAGATGAGGATATTGAAAACGATAGGACACAAACACACACATACTGTACATTGCTGAGGAGCTGAGTGCAGGACACAAACTCCTGCAACAAGAGGTAAACACAAACCTGAGCGTTTCTGCACAGATGCAGCCGAAGGCAACTGAGCACTTTAAGATGACAAAACACATCAATGCTCTTAATTAGTCACTAAACACCTGATTCAGTGATAATCTAATTGGACTTATTCAGCATCTGGAGCACCATGGTAACGACGGTAAACACACAAAAACATCCAAAATGACAGCAACACATCTCGTGATGATTTTTCAAGGCCTCTCCACGTGTTTGGAGACAAACTACCTGATGCTAATTTGTGCTACTTGTTTCTATAATTCACACGACAACACAGAGGAACATCAAACACATTTCCTGCTGCGCTCAGATGACAAGTGAGTAAACAGTTTGTCAATCAAGGAAAAGGTTGATATTTAATTAATCAGCAGTGCCAAACATAAAAACAAAACACTAAAAAGATTTAAATAAGACAAATATCATGTCTCTCAAATAGTTTCTGAAAAAGAATGCAAAGTGTAAGCAGCAATAATGAAACTAAAGCCATCCAAGAAAGCCAAAGGAAAGAGTTGAACTTTTTAAAGTAAGTTACTTTAATTAGCCCAGCCCTGTTAGCCTGTAGCTAGGCTCTAGGTAAACCAGCCTGAGGACGCTCTAAACACATAAAGGAAAAATGTTAATGCCACGGATTCTTTCTTTATTTTGACCAATTAAGTTTTCACTTTTAAATGTGTTGAATTTCAGCTCTGTCCGCGTCTCCTTCTCTGCCTTTTAACTGGTGCTTCATTGCCACATTTCTTAATCAAACCAACTGTCATTAAGAGGAATTAAGTGTCAAACCATCAGAATTTGTGTCACTTGAGCTACAAACAAACCAGGAAGCCACTCATAAAGATGAAGCTCCATTCCATCCAGCGCCATTTGTGGTCAAACTCTCCACATGGTGACTTCAAACTACACCCCGAGAAGAGAGAAAAAGTTGTATATCTTTGCCTCCGCCCAGTGCGGATGACCTCAGCCAATCAGATTATTGCTGCCGCTGTAAAAGGTTTGTGTAACTAAAACTCCAATCTGCTAATGGCCACATAAAAAGAGCATTTCATTCTGAATGGACTTTTGTGTGCTCTCGTCCTGCACACTGAAAAAAAAAAAAAAAAGAAAGAAAAAAAACGGTGCGGCTATTTGCAGCTATTCTGCTTGATCCAAACAACATGGCACCTGTGACTATTCAACAAGGGCACGATCAAATTGTCTGTCATCAGTAAAAGCTGCAATTTCTGCCTCAAAAACAGGGAATAAAGACACAGAGGCGTCAACAACAGAAACGGGTCTCTATCATTGTAATCAGGTGGAAACTGTGCGGCCTATGCACACAACATTTGTGCTGCTGCTCAAAGTGCTGATATAGCACTGCAGCCGTGTGGCCCCCTCTGAGTGTATGATGATACAGATAATTATTGATTTTCATCTTTGCCTGATCATATTTAGAATAAGCAGAAAACATGTACAAACCTCCCTCCGATTTAAAACCCCCTTCTTTAGAATTCAGACAGGATATCAGCGGATACTTCTCCCTGCACACTCTCATTTCTGTAATTGCTTTTTCATATTTTGGTTAATGGCAGTGGGTGCTTCTGTCCAGAAAACACACATAAGGGAAACACACACTCGCAGACACACTCTTAACTCAGATCCATAAATGTGCAAACGAGAAGCAGAGATTAATGTGTTGTGTTTAAACCTAACCTTTTCTGTAAGTCAAGCGTTCTGCAGGGTTATTTCTAATTTAAAACTGGAGCTATACCAGCCCCTTAACATCCTCATCCTTATTAAAGACATTTCAGGACACGCTGTAGCCAGGAGGCACAGTTCAAATATATATGATTCAGTGTCATTTGCAGAGGAAATCTGGGTTTTAGAGGAAGTTAATTCTGCCTTTTGCGACTGCAGTGGTGACAGATGTAGTCTGTGGTCCAAGGCTTTTTTTAAGAGCTGCTATTGTGTCACTAATTACTGTGTTACTGTGCTTAATTCAGATTATTCTCTTGATTTAGATTCTGTATTGTGTTTTAATCCGAACTTGGCTTCGGAAAAGAAGAGCGTCTTCGCATGAATCAAGTTGTTTTTATGCCTGAACCTCACCGAACCAAGTCGCTGCAGCATCACATCAGAAAACACATGAAACTTTTTTTCCGTCAGCGTCAACATCATAAACGTTTTGGAAGGAACAGAGGCATCAGATTAGAAAATGCTGGAAGGCAAAGACGAGCAACTCATTTTGTCACTTCGTTTTGGAGGACTTGTTGACTATCGCAATGACATTTTTTTTCAACTGCAAAACCACAAAGCAAATTTACGGCCTATTTTCCTTATAAACAGCTGGCAAACATCCATCTGTGACCAAACTGTACTTGCAAGAAAAGTCATAATTTAAACTTCTTGGAGAACCAAATGGGTGGAGTGTGTCACAGCCCTAGTAAAGTGCTGTTTTTTAAAAAAGCCACTTTCTGCAGAGGTGAGAGAAGTGCACAGCTCTTTTACTTCATTTTAACCAGAACCAGGCCGGTATAAGTTAAAGCAAAAGTATCAATAGTAAAAGCTGCACAGATCCATGTGCAGCTGGTGGAGACCAACACAGAGCTAAGAAGTGAAAGATACTGGACTTGGATGTGTAAAAAAGAAGATCTGTGCTTCCACATGTGATACAACAGATTTTACAGCTTGTTCTGCTGCCTCCAATCTACAGTGGTGCAGTATTTTATAAGTGCATGTGTTTTGTATGTAAAATCTCAATATGTCAGCTAACTAACTACAGCTGTCAGATACAGTACATGCCGAGGAGAAATAAAGAGCAATCAGTGAGGCTTTGCACCTCTTTGTACCTTCCCTATTACCTGACAGAGCTAGATACAATGCAGTGAAGTAAGCTCCACCCATCTGGCACCTGAAGCAGTATAAAACAAATGCTCTGAATTATTTGCAGTTCCTATTTGTCCCTGTTCTGGTATACATACCCAGTGTGTTTATTTGAAGTGAAAGGGTGTGGCAAAAGCCGGGTAATGAAACCCAGCTGCAGGCCGCAGAGACACTGGATGGCTTCCCTCACAACACAGGCCGGAGAGAGGGCCGACTAGGAGCGTAACACAACAAGAAAATCGAAAAAATACAAACAAAACGAGTGATTTGCACACAAAAGAAAACTGAATAAAGCGTGGCCCGTCCACTGGAGAGAGGTTTATGTAAACAAGTGGCTGTGCTAAAACAATACAGCTGGATTTCCTTCTCGGTAAGCGACGATAATCATCACTCACTGTTTACCACAGAGGAGACGGGTTCCAGCCCCAAACAGCCTCAGGTTCCCCAATAACACAAACGAAGCTGGATTCACTAACTCTATCTCTGTGATGATGCAGTTCTACACGAAGATTTGGCAACGAGTGTTTCGCTACTGTCCAAACAGATCAGGAGAAATGGGGTTCATATGCTCCTCTGTGCACACAGAGAAAGTTTAGCTTTAGTTTTATCAGAAAACCTGAGTTTAAACATCATTTTGGCATAACTTACCGTCTAACTATAACAAAATTTCCCTCTTTTTTTTAATGTATTCTAAATGTCCTTAATATGTGTGAGCACTAGAAGACTTTTTTCCCCAGCAACATTTCCTAACCATTCTAAAACTAATCATTTCGCTTTATGGAAAAAGAGCTTATCATATGCAAAGTGCTCAACATCAATGTCTTCATATTCTCGTTTGAGAAATTCATTGCGCAGTGAATTCCCTGGGGATCGCTGCAGCCAAGTTTCTGCCTTGCAAAAGTTTTTTTTTTTTATTCTCTCACTTTAATTCAACTTGGCACGTTATTTCTCAGAAATACCGTTGGGCTCGAGGGAGAAACATAGACGTGGTCTCACTTGTTAGTGCGGGTTTTAGTGCTGAATAAGGATCAGACAATGGCTGAGGGGAGAGGGGCTGCAGTCTAGCGAGGTATTGACACAGGAGATATTGCCTGAACAAAGTGGATCCGTGAGAAAAGGGAGCGAGCGAGCGTGAAGGAAGAAAAAAAGAGAAAGATTATCTTAATTATCATTCAGGAGCTGCTTAGTGCAGCACCTGTGCATGAATAATGTCATTTATAGGCACATTGAGATGTGCATAATTCCCCCTTAAATCATACACATTAGCGGCATAACAAGGGATGAACAAGTCGGCCTCTCGCAGGCTCAACTCGGAGTGAGGGGGTTCATTGTCAGCCCCTCACCTCCCAATAAGAATGTACTGCTTTATTCAAAGACTCCACACATCTCTCATTTAACACTTGCTACTCGGTCCAGAGGAGCTGTGAGGTTACATATCCCGCTTCATATTAACACACTGGCTCTGTGATTTAACAGCACAGGGCTCGTATGATGATAATCACACTTGTTTTCAAGTAAAAAGCAAAGAGAAGCTGCTACTAATACACACACACACACACACACACACACACAATGCAAATGAATGGAGCATCTACACAAGAGTGTCACACGGAGCTTAACCCAAGATGAACAGCCTCCTCACAAACACATTTTAATCTGAATTTAGCAGTAGCTCATCTTTTAAATGTCAGACCTTCAACTGAACTGTGCAGAGCTGAACTAACAGCCTGGTCTTACCTTGTGTCGCTGCTCTGGTTAAAGTTGAAGCTCTTGTTGAATTTGAGGCTTTATTCTCTCCTGTGGATTAAAGTAACATGCATTAATTTCCACATGTATCATTAGTAAGCATCAATAAATTTGACTTTATTTAAACTCTGCTGTATTTCCATCCAACTGCAGAACAAAAGCACAAAGTGGGAGCTGAGACACCTGGATAAAACGGAGCTGCTGGGAAGAAACTCACCTTTAGTGCAGAGAGGGGAAAACCAACAGGGGGTCTCATTAGGAACCCCCTGCATGCTACAGCTAAAGCCTTGAATCATTAAATGTTCATTTCATTGTAATTGTGAACATGCATACAGCAGTTACATGCTTTAAAAAGATTGTCCAGATAAATCAGTCAACACAACAATATCACACAAGGTCTGAATGATCTAGTTTAGCATTATTTTTAAGGTTAACTGAGTGGAGCACAAGCAGAGACTCACCTATAGCCAGCTGACAGTCACACAGGAAGTGACATCACCACCGAAGTCTACAAAATAAAAGTGCAACATATAAACATCAAACACATAAACAGACAGATAAACCATATTAATTCCGTGGTTAATGAGCTGTTACTTTACATTACAGTTGCAACATCACTACTCAAAGTGAGGTAATGACAGTACTGTAGGTGCCATGGTAACGCCGGTCAAACTGCTGCTATTGTAACCCGGCCGTTGCAGAGGTAGCGCTCGTAGGAGTCCTGCTAGTTAAACTATAATTTCCTGCATCTCATTTCTCCTGCACAGAAACAATGGTACAGTGAGGCGGTTCACAATGCCACACTTCATCACGGCTCTCATCTGCATGCACACTCAAAGTTCAGTGTCACATAGAGCCCATATTTCCACATGGTTAGCCTCTCAGAATAACAGCCTTGTTGGAGCCGTGTACAGTGTTTTACAGTTCATCTGAGGGAATTTGAAGGGTCTCACATCCACACAACTTTAGTATTCATGTGCCAACAGTGATGTAGGGTGATACATGACACTGATTCCCTGAGGTCCTGCTGTTTGTGCACCACTTGTGTAAACTAGAAAAGAGCTTCTGATACTTCATCTACCCGTGTCCCAGTCCGTCCCTGAAGAATACATTCACGCCCAGCGTATGTCAAACAGTCCTTGAAAATAAGTGCTCGGGCCTCAACTTGACTACGAGCTGGGTGGGTCCGCGCTCCAGAGCCGGAAAGTATTTGTCATCCAAATCAGATTTTGTGTTGCCACGGGAGACATGGGTGCACACAGAGAGGATGCATACAATATGAAACAAGAGTAGTAACAAGGCTGTCATCACGGAGAAATGTCAAATATTCCGCCCCGCTGCCGACTCCTCAGCGCAGCCTGCCGCTGTCGAGGCCCGGCCCACGCAGTCAAAAGTTCACAACAACAACAGAGGGCATTGTGGGTTTTCTCTAATCAGAGGGGCCTTCCCGTTAGAGCCGAGCTCTTCTGAATTCTAACTATGCCAACAGAGATATGGAGTAGGATTCAACTCCGAGTGTGTGGACCTCCTCAATGCTGAGGTCAAAATGCAATTTTAAAAAACTTTGAGCACTTGCTTTTAGCCTGGGTGGAAGTTCTGGTGGGAGGGCTTCGTCATTTTGGGAAAATGTCAGTCGGCAACAGAAAGAGATTTGATTGGATCTCACACTGAACTTGTGTATTATTCCCCCCAAAAAACAAGAGTGGAGCCGCTTGGAGCTCAACAACTTTCTTTCCTTCTGAAGCTGAGAGTTGCTAAAAGTGCTTTGTGGTATTTTCACACCAATAACTCATCAATCAGGAGAAGAAGAAGAAGCAAACACAAGCAGCCTGCACTCTTCACTCTCTATAAGGGAAACCAAAAGATGGGAAAGTGCAAACAATATCAGATGGTGATTCAACAGCTCCAAAAATAATAAATAACGACTTATCTTATGAGCTGTGACAGAAGACGGTGATCAGTGTTCTTCAGTTTTCTTCATTAAAGTCACAGCACAACTCTACACAGTCCTTGTCCGAACAAAATAAGCGACTAAAAATAGAAAATAACCAGCTAGTCTGAGATAAAACTACAAAAAATGACATTTTGAAGACAACAGGTCCCTGAGTCTCTGCTGCTGTTGTGCACCAACGCTGACATTTTATCTTTCAGCATGGAGAGCACTGTAACTCTGCACTAACACTGAATATTTGCAGGGGAGACAAACTTTGCAAAATCTCCATTTTCCACCTTTTTCTGGTGACATCACAGGTTTGATTCTCATCTCTGTGCTCGTGCTTTCACCCCCCTCTCCCAAAAAATACTGACTTTACCATCCCGGACTGCAGGAGCAACATAATAATTCATATTCAGATCATTATTTTTAATACCTCTGAGTATTCTGGTAATATTTCATAATTGCAGTGGAGTGACCTTAGGACAAATGCCATTATGAGTTTAAAGGATGACGACTAATCTGAAAGATGTAATTCCCTCTGAATATTCGGAGGGCCCCATCGACGCTCGGTATCATGTTTGAACTCAAGTTTTATTTATCCACCGCTATTTGATATCTTTAAGATACTGCAATACATATAAATTATTCATGTCAATTAGCTTTTCATCTTTCAAGATACGAACTTGTGTGATCCCTTTAACAACTATTTATTTCATGCTAAAACAGAGCTCTCCCTGGAAGCCCACTGCTATCGCCTGAGGACATGTCTTTTAAATAAAAGCATCAGAGCTTTGCATACCTACAATTTGCATATTAAAGGCACTGGGAGACAGATGATAGAAGAATTGGGTGAAGCAATCTAATCATCCCTCAACTCTGACTGGAATCCCAAACTCTTTTGGGCTTGGCCTTCAGAGACGCGGCAGCAACAGCGGGGGCAGCGAAGATACGTTCGCAAATGAGGAAAAAAAACCTTTTCAAGTTGTTATTGTTGGGTTTTGTTGGAGCTCGGTTGGTTGTTCCTGCCTCACATGTGCCATGTTTTCTTTGTAGCGCCTGCACCAGTTGACGAGATGAAGACAAACTGGTGGAGTGGAAAATAGCTGACAAGCTTCAGGTCTTTAAACCCATTAAGTTAAAGGGTGATTCCAGTGGAAGGTCAAATTAGCTCTACAGGCCGAGGATCAGAGGTCAGAGAACAACCCTGCTGTCACTGACAGTTTGTCTTATCAGTTTGCTGCTCTTCATCAGTTTAACTAACTTGGTCAGATGTAAACAAATGAGATAATAACTCTTAAAAACCAGAGTTAACCTTTTAGGTGCAGCTGTTCAGGTTTAAATTATTCAGTGCATTTTAAAGACACAATTTACCTTGAGTTTCTATCTCAATGAGCAGCCTGTCTTCTTCTTCATGTGTCCTGATGCTGTAGAGATCTCCTGCAGCTCCACTCAAATCTGAAATCAAAGAGAGGTTTTGTTACAGATTTACAGGGGATTTCTGTCATGGCACCACTGTGTAACAGCGTTTGAACAATCACACCGGAGGACTCCGTGTGAGAACGAACGGTGCAGGAACATCAGGAGGAAACTGACCAGAACAGAGCTCCGATTTCACACAACTTGTTTTCACTTGTTTCCCATGAGAAGTGCTGTGAACATTAATGTCAACGACGGCTCCAGACCATTTAAGTGCAGTAAACTAAGCCACTAAACACACACACCCACACATCCCTGAGACCGGTAAAGCATTAATAATGTTATTAATTACACCTGCGGCCCCTTTGCTGTCAAAATGTCTTCTGTGATGAAGCTGCGCACTGAGTGAGGACAAAACGCCATTCTGGTAAATGTTTGCAGCTAATGACAGAAATATGAGACGTTACGGGAGTTTGACAGAAAGTGCATTAATCTGAAGAGTAAATAATATCATGTAATCATAAAAACCAGGGTGTAATTAGGTTAAACACTGCAGGCTGATGACCACATAAACAGCAGTTTGTCAAACAAATCGACTGTGTGTTTTTATTTTGGATAGAGGTGCGTTCACTGTCGACTGAGGTTAGTTTGTAGGAATTTTAACAAGATTCGACTTCAAGTCTGCAACAAATACAAAGTGGAGTTGTGAGTATGCGTGCGTGTGTGTGTGTGTGTGCATGTGTGTGTCCTCTCAGCCTGAATCATGCTGATCACCTCTGATACGCTGCTGCCCTGTGGCTACACATGCCCTGTTTAGGCAGAGACAAGAAGACACCAGCTACTATCATGGGCAAAGACTTCCAGCTCTCAATCCAGCGCACACTGTGTCCGCGCTGAGAGTGAGTCGATCTGATGCAGATTTCATGTTTTGTAAATTTAAAGGGAAGTGAAGTGGAAGCTGAAAACGCTGCTGCAGCAAAGAGAAAAATAAACAGATGGTTTCATAAATCCACAGAATGATGGAAAGTGTAGAATTAAGAGAGAGTGAAAACAAGTGAGCATGGAGATCATTTGATGTGGTTGAGAGGGAAAGAAACAAATGAGAAAATGAAGTCAGAATGAAGCAGTAATAAATGTTTTCTAGTGTCACACACACACACAGCACAGTGAGAGAGCAACCAGGGAGGAGGGAGGATGTGATTTTTAAGAGGAACTAATGCTCCAGTGTCTAGAAGAGTCTGAAGTGCACATGAAGTGCAGAGAAGTCCAGAGCAGTGAACTTCTCAGCCGGCGTCACTCTGACTTCCTGTGATTTGTTTGCCCCGTGGCGACCGGCGTCCTGTATCGGCCGAGACAGGCAGGACGAGCGCGGCCGCGGGTCCGTCCCCGTCCTCCTCCCCACCGCTAACGGGTCACATCACACGCCGGTGTCACTCGCATGTCCACTCACTTCGGACCTGACCCACTTCACCGAGTCTGACCACGGCTACTGCACCGCCACCGCCGCTGCCACCATCATCGGCATCATCAGCATCATCATCATCATCACCGTCATCCTCCCTGCCTCGGCCAATAGGCCCTGACACCCTGCAATCTGAGCCACAGCTAATTAAAGCCTTCATACATGATCAGAGGCAGCGGCCTTTTCACCGACATCGTCACCGACAGCAGATTGATGCTCGGCCACATCACGCAAATGAGGGCGGCGGGGCGTTTATGAGAAACAGATCATGGTAATGAAGAAAACTTCTCTGACAAACTTCCCTGTGGTCGGGGCAGGATGGTCAGCAGTGGACAGAGAGAATCAGAAAGAAAAACTTTCTCGTGTTTGTGCAAACAGGAAAAAAAAAAAGAAAGAGAAGAGAATGTGAGCATCTGAGGCTGCTCCCGGAGACATCAAGTCTTCCTCCATCTCATTGTCGCATCTCGTGCAACACGTTGGCCAGACATCTTGGCTGCACATCGCGAGCGAGGTCCGAGTGGCGCGCAGACTTCCTCAGCACACATGGCGGCGCAGCTTCACCGCCACCCTCGCCCCTCGCCGCCGCCCTCGACGGATCTGTTTAGAGCCTCTTTCCTGGAAGGTTCCACCTCGCCTCGCCCAGGGGACAAATGTGAAGCGTTACAGTCAGACAGGCTTTGTTACAAACGCTCCGGTCTCACTGCTAGCACACCGGCTGGGCCCTGCTGATAGCTAGTGCCACTGCCAAGGTGGGCCCGAACACACACGCACACACGCTTACACCGAGTGCAACAAACTCCTCCGAGCTGAGCTCCAAGAGCACACAAGGCCTGAATGGAGATGTGCAGGAGGAAGCCAAGTACATGTCGACCCTAACAAGAACACAGCTTTTACAATCTGACGTGACTCGCTGGTCAGATTTAATATTTAGGAATCATTTCCAACATATAAGAGAGATTTTAATGTTCTGGTCTCACAGCAGGATGCAGATAATGAAGCTGCTCTGGTATGTAAATCATTTGTGATGCTAAATTTCTGCAGATTTTAAAATGACAACACAGATTTCAGGTCTAATGAGCTTTACAGGCAGAGATATAAAAGAACAAATAGAGCAAAGACAGTTCAATACAAGGTGATTAATCTTTTAGATAGAACATAATAATATAACTGGTGCAGGAGATGAAAGAGGGAAGTGGTTGAATTGAAAACACCAAATTACAGCACTAGTGTGTATAAATGTGAAGCGGTTTTTTAAAAGGTGATATTATGTATTATATTTTTGCATTTTTACAAGAACAGAGAGGATTTATAAAGGCGAGAGTTTAAAGTAAACAGCTGCTACTGGATTCATTCAGCTCTTTCTGCAGCTTTTCTGTGACTTCGACTTCCTTTAAGTTCAACTTGTTGTTTACCAATTACCTTCGAGGCTTTCCTACCAGCGGGGACTTCTCTCTGCATTCTTTACATTTATATTTTATGTACTTGTTACTTGGCAGATATAGTGTTTCTCCTTCCTCGAGCCAATCTTCACTTTTTAGTTGAAAAAGGACACGGAGGGAAAATGTTTTCGAGCTTTTGCGTTTGAAAGGCTTCAGAAGGTGATTTGGATCTCGGGCGTTGGAGATCGGCAGTAATCAGAAGCGGGTTTGGTAAAAAAGAAAGAAAGAAAAAGAAGAAGAAGAAGAAAAAAAAAACAGAAAACACCCACACAAGTTCACATGGCTCTCCCCTTCCCCCTGCCTTCCTGTGCAAATTTGGACATGATTACAAGTGAGAAAAGCCGAGGGGGGTCTGGCTTCACGGCAGAGATGGAAGATACCGCGAGTGTGTGTTTTTGTGCATGCATACTTTTGCATGTGAGTGTAGGAGAGAGAAAAAGAGCCCCCACACACACACATGCACATGCACTTCAGCCACACAGAACATACAGTCCCAGAGACATGAAATTCCAAGTAGATTTAATATGCACAGTTGCACAAATGGCATGACTCGGAAAGCCTCCAAACCTCTCTCTCTGAGGTGAAAAACCTCCTGTAAGTACTTTAACAATGGCATTTTGCTGGTTTAACATACCAGTTATGATTGAATAATACTTTCTCGTGAGGCTTTGATCTCGAAAAGCAAGGCAAACCTAAATTTTGTACAGATTAAGGGTTGTTCAAAGCTGCAGAAGGACGGCAGTTTTTTTTTCATCCCCTCTTCCCCTCCACCTTTTAAGTCGCCTGAGTGGAGAATCATTACACTTCAAAAGTACTGGTCCTCGCTGTAAAAGCCAATCATTAAATAAAAACTCAGGGAAGAAATACACCTAATTACGGGCAGACAAATGCACATAATTCTCCCGTTTCTCTCCCCCCTCCTGTAGAGCTCAGAAATGCTTTTTGAAAAAAGAAAAAAAAAATTCACGTCGTCAACCGTTTGGGGATTAAAACATACAACAGCTCAAGCACTTTTCACTTTACGTGTCGACGTTGAAGAGAAGAGAAAAAAAAATTACACAAACTAATTCCTCCGAGGACAGGAGTTGTTGTCGGGTGTGTGGAGGCGTTTGGAAAAGTGGCACAACCCGAGTCTTTGCAACACAGACGGTGAGGCTCGCTGCACTGCGCCACGGCTGAATCATCTCCTCATGCATTTATGAATTTACTACTCGCATGTCATTATGGGTGAGCGCTGTGACAGAGGAGTGCACCGGGTCAAACTGCACGAGAGGAGGAAGAGCACAGTGTCCACAGATACTTCTCTGAGCAACCTTTATTCCCACGAGAACTTTACAGCAACCGATCGATATTTTAATATTAACGACCGGCCACATGACCACCGGCAAGTGTGAGAGGTCACTCACAGTGATGGACTCACAAAGAGTCATCACCCACCTCTGCAGCTCCCTTCAGTTTCATTGTCTGGTTTGTGGAACAGAAACTTTACTGTTCAGGTCTCATCAGTGTCACTTCCACACTAACAAGCTGTAAAAACTCTACGACACCTGCTCAGCATGAACATGGCAGCCAGACAGAAAAAAGAGACCAAACACAGAGCTAATAGAGAGAAAAACTGGAACAGGAACAAGTTACAAGATGAATATTGAAAAACTACACTCTGAAATGTATGACTCTAAAACGCCAAAGCTCTCAATAAAATATAAGAAACAAGCACAAAAACAGAAACTATCATTTACTTAACTCCTCAAATAACCCCACAACAAGCTACATTTGTTGACTGTCATTAAAGGGACAACGAGGAGTTTCTATTCGGTTATAAAAAAGTCTCACATTAATGTGGATGAATCTCCGCTACCCACACTTGTTAATGGGCCCATTTTCGATAAATATATCGCTCTGTCTCTATCGTTATTTTGTTATTATTAGTGGTGGCGGAAACGCTGGTCGAGCCGACCAGCGTTTCCTTCGTTGCGAATCATGAGAATAACGCAGCCGCATCGCCGTTTATGGTCGGAACTACGGTGGTATCTGAGCCTCTTTGAACCTCTGACTTTAATTATTGATGAATGAAAACATGAGTCCGTCTTGCGCCTGGTCAAAGAAATGTACGGTGCGCGCGGAGGCTCATAAATGTAGTGTGAAAACGCTCCGCTTTTCCAAAACTCCTCGTTGTCCCTTTAAACTGAACTGAGGTATTTTTCAACATTCGTTACAAACATCCAAGAAGACACTTGAACACAACACGACTCTTTTCTGTAGTTTTCGACTGAATTGTGATTAATCTACAGCATAACAGAGAAATTAGAGAGGTGTACCGCCTCAGCTTCACATGTTGAATCAAAATATCTGTTGTTACTCCAGTCACAGTCTCACTCTGGAC
Organism: Trachurus trachurus; assembly: GCF_905171665.1. Classification (NCBI taxonomy): domain Eukaryota; kingdom Metazoa; phylum Chordata; class Actinopteri; order Carangiformes; family Carangidae; genus Trachurus; species Trachurus trachurus. Next base: position 11,843,374 of record NC_139914.1, read on the forward strand.
ACTGGTTAGAGTCTGGTTTTACACACTGAATGGTTTCCCTATTGTGCGATTTCATGTTGGTGGAATTCTTACAAACACCATGTGAATATCACATTACTGATTTGGTCCACGCACCATTAACCAGTGAACTCCTCAAAGTTCCCTTCACCCATTACTCCTGTCCCACATGTTCATTTTCTTAAGATATTAGGCAATTTAATTACAGTTAAGAGCATTAAGGAGCAATTTTAAGTATAATTTGCAGTTCATGAACTGTTTTTGAAAATTACTCTTAATATAATTAACTTCTGTCATTAGGCCTAATCCCTGCAGGCTACAGAGGGAATGCTTCCTTTAAGAAATTACATACATGTAACGCTACATTCATTCCTTTTCAGCAGGAAGGTTGGACTGCAAAGGTTCGTCTCCTCAATGGAGTAATTATCCATTTCCAGTGAGAGAGTACAAAACAGTGCTAAGTCCATTAACGGCTGGGAGTCTCTCTAGCATGAATAATCATAAACCAACCAAAAAAAGTAATTGGCCTGTTCAGAAGACGAAAATACACAGAGAGGGAGAGGACACATTTCAAGTTCATTTGCTTGAGAATTTAGGGGAAAATGCCAAAAAAGGAGGGCAAAGGGCAAGAAATCATGGATTTTTTATGACCACATTAACCCTGCATCGAATTGCACTGTCTCCTCATTCTCTGGTGAAGTATACCGCTTAATTAGGGCAGATATTTCCTTGTCGAAAATACTGGGGCCCAACGTCTAATTAAATCAAGAGGAAGGTGGCGTATTAGTGATGGGAACACCCAGGCAGCCATCCACCATCGGCCATGATGCCTTCATAAAAAATGCATGCAGCTCCCCGAGAAGAAAAGCTCTAATTTACAAAAAAAAAAAAAAAGAGGAGAGGAAGAGGCTGAAGATTCATCCGGGGCCCGGTCTCAGCGGGGCGAGCCTCGCACCTTGACGGGTAAATGATGGTTTGCTTAACGTCTCCTCTGATGAGGTTAAGAACGTGTCACTTTGTCTTTGGCCGAGCTTTAATCAGGCTCCAGCCGGCCCTCTGGCACGAGCCGAGGCTTCGCAGGCAGCGCGTAACTGACCGGTGATTTAGAATGATATGATTACACCTACACCGGCATGCTGCGCCGTGGTGTGAATTAGCCTCCCTCCCTCTAGAAAATGTGTAATGAGCGATGTTCCCTGCTCCCAGCTGGGGCCCTGCGGACTCAGCCATGAGCCGGCATCCTAATCAGCCGTCAGCCAAAAAAGCCGCTGTTGCCGGCGCATTAGAATCTGTGTTTGTGCATATCAAAAGATTTCCACAAACGCATTGGCAAAACACATAATCACTTACCCCTCAGAGGGAGAGAAGGGAGAGGCTGGATGGACGACGGACAGACTGACAGAGATCATTTCCTTTGAGTGTCGGAGGAAATCGCTGCCGTCACGTGACGGGGCTGGCAGCCGGCGTCGGCCCGAGCGTTTCAACCGGAGGAGTCGGTGAGGAAGAGGGAAGTCGGATTCGACAGCAGGAGCGGAGAGATGATCAAAGTCCTAATGAAAAGATGAAGTTTGAGGCTGTGATGTTTCCTGCACACGAGCTGAGAAAATACCATGAAATGACCACTGAGCTCATCAAGGTCTGTCACAGCAGGTGTCTGCTCCTGTTTTAGCTCACGTGATGAAAACCATTAAAATGGTTTCATTAATTAATGATAAATAGTTGCTGACATATCCCACAATCCAATACAAAAAATGTGCCAAATACTCAACAACAGACTGTAGTCATCTATCTGTGTTATAGCTTGTGTGTGTGTGTGTGTATTTAAATGCATTTACCTTGTGTGTGTGCGTGTGTGTCCATGCAGCTGGGACTTGATTCATTTCCCTCTGCAGAGATTCTTCACCTTCATCACTGATGAGCACAAACAAGCAGAGAGAGAAAGACGATCAGAGAGAAGCAGAACATTCACCTGCATCAATCCAGAGAGATAAAAAACACATCAGTGTCAGGGCTCCACACTCACTTTTTTTTCTAGGAACAAACTTACCCCTAAATTAACATTTTTGGAGCACAAGCAGAAAATTTAGGGACGACTTGCAAAGCAAATATTCACATTTCTCTCATTATTCACCTTTTCATTCATGATCCTCACTCACATTGGCCTGTCACTTGATTGCAGATTCTTTGAGTCGCGCCTTTCACGTTTTCCCAATGTTAAAAGAAAAAGAAGCAAATTTACTGGTTGCACATGCACAAGTACAATAGATGAAAAATTTTACTTGCACATCTAAAATTTTAGGGGTAAAATGCCTCCATTTAGGCGAAGTCTGGAGCCTGGAGTGTTTTGGATTGAAATAATTTCATTGTCACAACAACATGAAAAATACAGAGGTGGCAGCTTTAAACCTGGAGCAGGTGACACACCTGTAAACAGACCTACAGTCAGACTGCACTGAGAGAAAAATCTTATCTTATGAACTGGAAACATACACAGGACTGACACTTACACCTGTAGATACACACAGGTAATACACCACAGAACTGCACCAAAACATTGAGTCTCAACATCAACACATCAGTCTACACCGGTGGTTCCCAACCTTTTTGGCTCACAAATTTCTGGGGGCCCCATCAATCAAGATGTGCCAGCTCAGATATTTTTTTTTAATTTATTTGAACTCGATTTAAAAGTATGAAATATAGTTCTTTAGGATTGTGTGTGGTGTTTTTAATCATATTTTTCTTTTAAAGAATTTAAAAACAATTTTTATCAGAATTTTTTTTATGTTTTTATTTAGCCTACTGCCATTTCAGGCGACCCCACTTGAATTCCAGTGACTGACTGGGACACTCACATAAAGCAGAGTGCGTCATAGTCATAGACTGTAAAAATAAGGTAGCCTACTGTTCAGGTTGACCTAAAGCAAATAACATGAGGGTGTCACATTCCTGCAAAAACAACCAGAAAATACTAAAACATGAACCTTGTGTCAGTAAACATGATTTATCCATCCACATTATTGTATCAAAATCACATTAATGTGTCAAAACAAACAGCGGAAGGTTACCTGTCACTGTCAGTGGTGACAGCTCCGCCTGTCTCTGCTGCTGCTAATTGCTGCACCTGTGCAGGCCCACCGTCAGCATCCTCCGCTGCAGCCCGGTTGCTAATGCTAACGCTAATGCTAATGCTAACAGGCACGTCGAAGAGAAATGTGCTGTGTTTGCTTCGGTTTGCTTGTTTTTACCGGTTCCAGCTTCTCCTCCGTCCCCGTTCTTTGTTTCCGGTCCAGTTTCTCCTGCTCCGTCGCTCCAATGTTGTGTTTTTGTTGTGTTTTGTTTTGAAGAGGTTTCTCCCTCGTGCAGCTGCACTGAACCTGCAGGGCAACACCTGTGGTCTTCGCTGCACGTGACGTCATTGGCCACGCCCCTCAAAACCTGAACAAAACTCCTTCTCCTCTGAACACCTCACTCACTGAATTAATTTTTAATTTTTAATTTTTTTAAGTAGGCTATATATATATATATTTTTTTTTTTTTTTTTTTTTGGGGGGGGGGGTCGCCTGTAATTGACAGGAGAGTTGAGAGAGAGAGGCAGAACAGGGCCTAATGAAATAAAAAACAATTGAATTACATTAAGTTAAAATAAATGAATAAGTATGCCTGGGTGTGGGTTAAAACAAGTTTATTGAGTAGGCCTAGGCTACTACTAGGCCTAATGGGAATAAAATCTATTGATCCATCAATATGAATGAGTTGTTTGCTTCTGAACAACACCTGTATGTGTGTGTGTGTTTTACACGTGCACATGGAAAATGAACCAATAAAGTTGAAGTGTTGCAGCCCTCTGCAGCAGCGGAGGCTCTGCAGGAGTCTGCCTCACCGCTGCCATACCATGACTCCGCTGTGCCAAACGCGGTGTTTCGGTGGGAGCGAGAGCATGAAACGCATAAATGCAAATTAATAAAATTCCACGCGGGGGTCTTTGCAGAGCTGTCCAACATCACCACGGTGCACCGAACCCCCTCTGATGGTGAGAGCATTGTTGTCTTTGTGACGCTCTGCAGCTGCTGCATTCACTGGAAGAGGCAGCGACGGGACCGAGTCCCCTCAGACTCACACTGTCACCTCCAGTTCACATGCCACTCAGCACTAAATGTGTCTGGAGCTCATGTGATCATAGTTCTTTTTTTTTTTTCTTTATAATGTATTGACCTTGTGTTTCATGTCTGACCTGCTTTGTGTGGCCCCTGCCTCATTCTTACCTTCTCTACCTCCTGCTAATTGCTTTTTGTTTGTGCTCTCTGAAGCGTGTTCTGAAATAAAATGGCACATAAATAAAGACAAGGGATATTCTCATATCCCTGGAATATGTATGCATCATGATGCTGGGCCAAGCTTTAAGTGCCAGGCTGGAGAGAGAAAAAAAAAGTAATGCAGTAACGTCCCCACATTAGGAAGAGGATGAGTTTCTTTTATCATCTTCTTCTTCCTCCCCCCCTTTCCCCCCCCTCCCTCCTCCTCTGTAGCACCGCTGGCACCGGGCTGCACCACCTGCTCCGGGGCTCTTTTCGCTCCGGCCAGAATGAACAGCTGGCTGCTCTTCTGACGCTCTGATTGGCTAATCCCTGCTGGTCACTTGCGCTTTTCCTCCCTGCATGTCATTGAACTTTCTCTCTCCCAGTGCCAGGTCCGAGGAGTGCTCTCTCTTTCCCCCTCTCTCTCTCTGTCTCTCTGTCTCCCGCTCTCGTCTTTGCCCAGGCCCCCGTCCTTCATGTGCCCTGCGAACGGTCCGGGTGGCATATGGGGATATGTAAATAATTTAATGAGGTCAAAAGTGTGAGAGTCTCCTCTACTGCACCCTCAGACCAGCCCTGCTTCCAGGGTATCAATGGGTAAATAAAGTGCTCAGTGCAGCAGTATCTGGGTCCAGTGTTGACCTTTATCACCTCCTCCTGAACAAAGCTGCTGAGGAGCCATCCACACATGCAGAGTCTGTGCATTGTGCCACCCACGTGCTGGAGTTCATGCATGTGCACCCTGGTGGGTGTCCTCCTACAAACAGCTCCAGTGGTCAACAGTTCCACCTTCCATGTTAATTTAACGTCTGGCTGCACTGGTGTTAACGTCTCCTTCTCCCTCTCCGCATGCTGAACCACCTCACTCCTTCATTTCTTTTTTATTTCGGGGGCTGATCTGTTCTCCAGTGCGGCTCAGACTGACTTCAACATGGAAAAAATACACTTCAAATCCCCAGTTGCAACCAAACCTCAGACCTATTTTCATTCACGGGCCTCCGACGTGTTGTCATGCTCTATCACTCTTATTTTGTGCATTAAAGCGTGATCTTTTTTCCCTTACGTCTTCATTTTGCTGCTGATGTTCCGTGCTCTGCCTCCTTTTTTCCATATTGTAACCCTCCTGCTTCTTAAAGCTCATTTACGTACTGGTTTTGTATTTTTAAAGCCGCGTATAAATAAAGTCGACTTGACAACCGAGAGCCACTGGGCCTGCACCGCGTACAGTGGATGACACATGAGCTTATTTTGTCTCATGCAGGTAGAAGAAGATGAATAAAACAAGACAAGAGGAGTGATCTCAATAGAAACAAGTCGATTTTACTACTAAGTGTATCTGTGGAAGCAGCAGAGTAGCCCCAGGCAAAATGTACACTTAGCTTTGGTCTATACGAGGCCCAGCAGTGAATCATCAGAGCTCAGCTGTCCAAAATACACCACCAATCTGGCCCAGGCATATGGCTGCATGACACTCGGATGAATTACTACTACACGCTCGTGTTGTTGTTTTTCCTCCCGTTTTAAATGTTGTATATGCCAGGAAACACTCCCAACACCGTCTCACATCGGAGCAGATCAGTGACGCCTGAGAACAGGTCTGAGGATTTTACATGTGGGAGTGAGGTCCAGCAGAAAGTGCATCTGACTCCTGCATGATGTGATGTGTTTTGTTCTTTTGTATCAGACCTGAAAACTTCTCATTGTTCTCATTATTTGTCCTTGAAAAGGACTGAGCCTGGATTTCAGTGTTCAGTGTGTTTGCTTTAAACTGCTGGGCCTACCACATGGGTGGAGTTTGGTTCAAAGGATGATAAAATGAGGGCTATAAAATTGAAAACTGGGCGTCTGATAGACAGGTTTTGATATTAAGTTCACAAAAAAATCAATTCAGGGCCCCATCATGAGGCTTGATTGCAATTAAAAGCCGCCCTCCACCGAGGCCGGGCTAATGCTCCGAGACAGTATTGATCAGTAAATGTAAGACTAGATTGGATCAGCATCAGCGTCGGCCACTATTCAAACACTGACAGCTGGAATTCATACAGACAAGAGAAATGACTTGTTGTACCTGGCTCATCCAACGCTGCCAACGTGTGCTGGGATGTAAATAACGTTTCAGCTGAGCCAGTTTTGTATTGCATGTGTGGAGTTTCTGCCTTTCTCACCTTTTATCTGGTTTCTCCCTCAACATGAACTAATGTAATCTTTCCCCCATCTTTCTTTGCTGTTTCCTAATTCAGCAATTCCCCCTCTGCCTGCATTGCTCTGAGGTTGCAGGAATATTTCATCACATCCAACTCGAACTTTGACCTCCCTATTAGTTGCTTGTGAAGTCAGAGACCAGCGAATGAATTCAGGCTTGTATGCAAGTCTAATAGATGTAAAATGTAAAAGTGGAGGAAGGTTGAAATTTCTCTCTTAATGATACGATGCACTCCAGAGGATTCCCTCCTTGGCCGCCTTGACACGAGCGCTCATTTTTCGCATGTGTAATTGTCCGGGCGGTTCACAGCACATTATCAGATTCATCAGCTAATCATTTAAGACCCCCTCTTTTATCTACAAGATGGTCTGCGAATGATCCGACGCTGCACCGATCGATAGGAAAATCGGAATATGCAAAGTGCGTTCTGATGTTTGGCATCGCTCAACCTTTGGCGCTTTCATCTGGGCCTTTTGATGTTGCTTTTAATCTGCATAACGCAGTGTGAGTGGCTAATGGAGTCGAGCGTCTCCTTCAGCGGAGAGGACTCTGCTGCTGGACTCCACCTGTCAGGCCTCAGTGAAGTTTCTACATCAGGTTTAATGGCCGGAGAAACGAAAGCAATGAGTCCAGAATCCAAAGAGTTTCAGTTTAAAATTATTCAAAACACCTTCATCGATTATTAAAACTGATTGTTGATTAATTTTCTATCAGTCGACTAAGGGATTAATTGACTTCTGCCTAATTCCCACTATGAGATATGAGTAAATATGAATTTGAGATGCTTTAATAAAATCTTCTACAGTACGCCAGATGTTGTCATAATTAAAACAGTGGACAGCTGTTTGTTTAAAAAATAAATAGACATTTCTGAGAGAATGAAAGTCAGAAAACAATGTTTAAACATCTGTTTTCATTTTCTGTTTGATTGAATATTTAAAGTATGTATTTTTCTCTATTTTTCTCATAATCAACAAACCCCATTAAAATGCTCAAACATAAATCTTCAAAAATAAAATTCACAAAAACAAGTAAAACAGGAAAAAATGAATTTCCTGGGGATTTTTTTTTGTCAGTGGTGGATTAACACACATTTGCTGTTTTCCAGCTGGAGGATGAATCCATTGAGTCCAAATTAATTCCAGTGCAAAACTTTTAAGATCAACTCGACTTCTTGCTTTAAATTCTTGTGTTGCTGTTTGTTGTGTTGTGTTGTGTTTGGATGTATGGAGTAAACACAGGTGAGAAAATGTGGCATCATCTAAAAAAGACATAACCAAGCAGCAGATCTGGGGTCAGCTGAATTGAAAGTGTGTCCTCGGTGGTTTGTGTATAAACTGGATCTGAGAGGAGAAGACTTTGCCAAAGAAAGCTGTACAGTTTGCTCTCTGAGAATAAACATGTAGTGCTGAGGGTTTGGTACTCTGTAATTTGGCTACTTTTATTCGAGCAGGGTCATTTTCAAGAGAAATTACAAATTAAGAATTCAATAATACTTTTACAAAGACATTTCAGGAAAGATTCTTCTTCAGTCATGATATCATACATAGTATTTAACAGTCCCTCTTCATTTTTTTAGCTTAAAAAAAGAAACAAAGATGAAGAAAGTGGAATTTTTCAGTCGAAAATACAGTGTTTTCACAATTGTATAAAAGTTCCCAAATTTGGAATTTTCCAGTAACTGGAAAATAAAGGAAATAAAATAAAATAAGATTAAACTTCGCATTTCACAATGTTTCAAAACACAATAAATGCTCTCTTTACGTAAAATTTGCCCCTATGATCGACACCATGTTCCTTTTTACTAAAATATATCTATATATTGAAGAACTATAGTACTGTACACAACAGTATGAAATAAATAAAATTAGGAAATATAAAATGGGCCACATAAATAATGTCTTTTTTTCAACCTACAAATAAAATGAATGCAATTTGCTGTTTTCAAAAATGGTTTGGTGTAATACTGACAAGTTAAAAGAAAAGAAACTGAGAAAACATTGCACAACATAATGTAAACTAAGGAACTGCTGCCTATAAGTCTTAATACTGACACGGGTGCTTCAAAGAACAACGGTGAACCATTTCATAATACTGAAGCTGGTGAACAAAAGTAACCTTCCTTTTACACAATACGAGGGTGGCACTTGCAGAAAACACACAGGTTAAAAGGTTTGCATATAAGGCTTCTTTTTTCTTATCAAAAACACCTTACAAAGGCTTCGTCCTTCATTTTTTTTTTTCGCCCCACACCATCTGTCCATAAACTGTATTTTCCCTTAAAACGAAGGTCTCTTTAAAACTTCATCCTCTCAATTAAAAAAAAAAAGAAAAGAAACAACAACCTCTAAGCTCCTTCATACAGTCTTTTGTTTAAATTCCTTCATTTGAAGTTGATTCAAGAGGCCTAAAACAGTGTGGCTGGAGATGTCTGTGGCCGGGCAACAGGGTAAAACTAAAGACGACACCGTAGGTAGGTAGGTGATAACAAAGGTAATATCGAAGGACTGTAGTGCAGACACTACTGCTCTTTTTCCAACACTGTATAAATATATACATAGGCAATACTTTTTATTATTTTTGTTCATGATTATAGAAGCGGAGTGCAATTTGTACAAGTCACTAGTTGTGCTATAAATACTATGGAACACAGGGGGTTTATTTGAGGAGGTTAGCACCACACATATTTTTAGGCCTTAGTACTGTACATTTTTTGAAATGTATTCATTTATTCATTGTTCGGTTTGCATAATGCAGCTTATTTCACAAACCCATGCCTCCCTTCCCTAAACGCCTTCCTCCAGATTGATTTTTGAGTCCATGTCTTGTTCGGCAGACGTCCCCCCACCTCCACCTCCACCTCCACCTCCACCTCCCCGAGGAGTCTGTCAAAGAAAGCTTCCCGGAAGCTTCAGGCACGTGCACGTACAGCTTAAAACACGGTGTTTTAAACCGAGTAGGTAAGAATACTGAACCGAAAGAGAGAAACTTAAAACTTCTAACATGGGAAGCTTCTGAAACGTCGTCGTTGTCGTCGTTTGTCACCGTCGTCGTCGCCGATTACATGCCGTCCTCCATCGTGTCCTCGTGATCCGATTTGGTTTCCGTTTTGCCGTCCAGCGAGCTATCGTCCATCGAGTGCTCTCCGTTCTCCTCCTCGTCCCTCAACGTGTCCGGGTCTGTGTCCATGCTCTTGCTCTCCTCCTCCTCCTCCTCAAACTCGTCCTCTCTCCGCCCTATCTTGGCGTACGTTCCTTCCACTTCCTTCCGTCCCTCTCTGATCCCTCCGTTCACGGCGTCGTGCCTCAGGATGGCCTCGCGCTCCGCCAGCTCCGGGTAACCCTGAGGTGTCATGCCCTGCAAGTACGCCCGGCTCATCAGCAGCTCCGTGGGCTCCAGGTGGCCCTTCTCGCGGGCCTCCCTCTCGGCCGCCTCCCGCTCCTCGGCCTCCCTCTTGCAGTAGGAGTAGCGGTGGTTCATGTGCTGCGAGTAGGAGCCCGAGTGGGAGAACCTCTTGCCGCACTTGTCGCACTGGTAAGGCTTCTCCCCCGAGTGCAGTCTGGAGTGCTCGATGAGATGGTGTTTGTGTTTGAAGGCTTTCTTGCAGATCTGGCACTGGTGTGGCCTCTTGCCTGCGGAGACACAAAAACAGAGCGGGGACGTGAGTGGCCGGCCTCGCTCATCCTGCTGCTACAACAAATTACACAAGTCAGAAGAAAGCAAAAACGTTGAGGAAAAACTCTGATGAATTGGATGGCATGGAGTAAGATGACATCACGGAGCATTAAATCCAACTCTGACTTACGACTTAGGGCTATTTGTTTATTCAAATTGTGAGCACGATGAGAAAGTGCGCTCGCATTCGTGGGCCTACATTATGGAAATTCCCTCCTGTGGTTGAAGCATGGAGAAACTCGACCACAACTACTTATTTTAGGCCTGCGTGCCACACTGATGAATGCAACATAAATAAACTACTGCAAAGCAAACAAACAGAGAAGGCGCGACAAAGGGGTAAACAAATCCGAGATGGAGCGACGGGGAGGGGAGGGGCCGGCGGGGGGCTCCGAGGGGTTGCCCTGCTTATCTCAGAACGCAATTCGAGTTCATGGTGACGCCTGGCCCTCCATTAGGTTTTGGGCTGGGGCTCCTCCGTCGACCAAATGTGACGGGGCGCTTCGGATGCCAAGGCAGAAATGAGAAACCCAAGCTGGCCACAAGGGCAGGGTGAGATCGTTTTATGACACGGGGCCATAAACTGTCTGGCTAAATAAATGTCCTCCGGCTTGTAATGTGGCCGCACGGCTGCTGTTACACTCACAGTTTATTCCAAACACTCGCTGCTCGCCCACCTAAACTTCTTCCCTCTCCTGCGACCTAAAGTCACCGCCATGTTTTTTCTTCCACAACTAATAAGTCTCCAAACATCTAATGTTATGTTGGCTTCCTCCTCTATGTCACTGCTGCTCACCACGTGTGGAAATATGGCCGCCTGTCTCACACAAATCACATGACTCCCCTCTGACACCGGCTCCGTCAGCCAGGCAGCCAACAGGCTTTCAAACTGAAACTTCAGTCCAACATCTGGCCGCTTCCCCTGCACTTCTGAGCTCTCGTATTATTGTTGAAAACAACGGGCGGCGACACCGACATGAATGCGTGGCGTCCTGAGCCGAGATGCGGGGACGCCGCGGAGATAAGACGGCCCGTTTTTAAAGAGTTCAGCGCACTGTTCTGATGGTGCACCCTCCCTCGCTTTTATGTCCGAGCAGATAACATGAAGGCTGCATAAAGCAGTGCGCGCTCTGCTACAGATAGTGGATAAAATAAATGATGCAACCTAGTGAAAGAGGATCTCTGTATAATAACTATAATGAAAGACTTGTTATCAGTGCTCTGAAGCTTCTGAGCGCTTCTCCGCTGATGTGATCTATCGCCAATAATGGGGCCGATAAAGGCATTAGGGGCCTTTTGCTGGCTTTATATATCTAGGTGAATTGATGTGTGTCTTTTGAGATAGTAAAATGGTTAATACATCAGGATATGATTGGAAAATAAAGAGCACAATCACTTGAAAAGATAGCTGAAGTCTTCCCTTTGCTTGCCTACCTGCATTAATTACAGATTACACATATTTTAGAGGGGAACACACAAAGCTTTAAAACACACAAATTCAAAGTTTAACTAGTCATTCGTTGGCATCTCAACCCTGTCAATGAAGAAGCACGTTAGGTGTTGGGTTACAAATACAACTTAAGGGTAAAAAACAGAGAAAGAAAGAAGGAGAAAAGGGGTAACAAAAATATATATTCATACTGAGAGGATTTGGCAACACAAACATTTAAAACATAAAAAAGCATGGGGTTTAAAATAAGGGTCTAGAACAGTATATACCTGTGTGTTCATATTTGTGTCTTAGAAGGGAACTGCTCTTCTGGAATGTTTTGTCGCACAAGTCACACGCGTACATACCACTTTCGGTCTTCTTAATCTTCTTCCGCGACAGACAGGAGTCGGGGTCTGTCATGTCGTCCAGCCCTGACATGTAATCTGGTGTACCGTCGAGCAGGTCCCCCTAAAAACACACAAACAAATAAAAACAAAACAAAGAGAGAGAGAGAAAACAAAACATAGCAATGAATTTACTGTGTTGTGTGAGGGGAGAAGAAAAGTTTGCTGGGGAGGTGGATTCTGGGAAAACATTTTAATATTGTTCAGGAGCGTAGAAACATCAGTTTAGTCGTAGTAATTCAGGATTAAATGTCATATAATTGCAATTACGTGACATATCGCTGTGCAAATATTGCTTTTAGTCAAATAAAAGTTATTCAGCGTTCAAAGCGTGCCACTTTATGTTGCCAGATAAAACAGTAAACTGCACTGTAACCTCCCCCCACCACCACCACCACCAAACAATCACACTGTGCTCCATGTTCTCATGAATTTTTGATCAGCAGCACATAGCAGCATTGATTTCTTATAAAACTTTCAGCTCTGGAGTAATATCAGCCATCTATAACTGACACGCTCCCCATTATGAAGCTCGGCCATAATGGTGTGTTCAGTGTGGTCTAATTTTGTACAGGAGAGTTAATTCTGCACATTCCTTTAAAATTCTCCTTTATGATAAAGATTAGTCCTCCACTTTAATTGATGGAGAACAATATTACGACATTAGAGGAGGCGCGGTGAAATTGCAAACTCATATAATGATTAAAATCAGAAGGTGCACCTTAATGGCCAATATTGAGCCACCAAAGCTTCCTTTAATGAATATGTGTGTGATAATGTGTGGACAGCTCTGCACTGTGTTTTAAGAAGGGACCACTATCACTCTGCAATCAATTTGAACTAAACGCCTGTAGCTGTATTTTTAAAATCTAATTTAATAACTTAGAATAGGAAACATTATTAATACTTTTTTTCATCAAAATGGTTCCCTCTATGTTAAACAGCCTTCAGCATTCACTGGTAATGAACATGGAGACTGTGCATTATTAATCCACATGTAGAAGCTCATTTTGGCTGTGGCTCTCTCTTTAAAATGCAGCAAAGTTGCGATGGGAAATTTCACAGAAGTGCACAGCTCCGGGGCTCACCTTTGTCATTTTTACAAAGGCCTTTCACCCATATTTAATAACAAAATATGTGAGTGCAGGCCAGCGCTGGAAGACGACTGGAGTCGGGAGCATTAATGTGTTCCACACGCAGCAGCGGGTAAAATTTACAGTGGAGAGTGGTAACAATTAGAGCTTTACTGAGATTAGATTTTAGGGCCAACATCGTCCCTGTTATTTATTTGAACCTGATGCTGTTTGATTTGTTTTGCCAGCGCTTAAATTGGACTTTTCTGAGGTTAGAAAATTAAAAACTACTGTGATTCTGGATCAAGGTTTAGTGTGGAAACCCTTCAGAACGGCCCCCTAAAACCATTAAAAAACGGAATAATTATAAATCTCATCGCTAACATTCAGAATGTGCAAATGAAAGGTTGGAGGCTCATGAAGGCAGCATGAGATAATCCATTTAAAATATGATGAGAAAAAAAGATGTGAAGAAAGTGGCAGCAAATCCTGGAACCACAAATATTTGGCTTTTCTCTTTCTAAAACAGAGAAAGTGATGAAGAAGATCCACAACTGACTGATATTAGTCTCATTATCATCACTAATATATCAATCTCAGACTGTAAACAGCTGAACCCCTCGTCCTCCATGACACCACTAATCATGTCACTTTTTTTTTTCCCAGCCCGCGGTCGTGTCACAGCTGTTTATCTCCATCGCCTTTGTCAGCTCAGCCTACCTCAGGTGAGAGTGTCTCTCTCCTGCCTCTGAAGTCAGTTTTAATTAGTACAGAAATGAGTTCAGATCATTTTAGGGAATCTGAATGAGCCTGGGGCTTTTTACATAAAACCACAGGTGGCTTATTTACCTGGAAACCTGGTTTCCGCTGGTACTTTCTCCTCTGCTGCATCTCGGCAAAGGTAGCTGCCCCTGCTGCGTAAGTGTAGGCCATGTGCGGTAGGAAGCCCATTTGATCCATGCCCGGGTAGGGCCTGAGACCTGGTATGGTGGCCTGCATCGGGGGCATGAATGTGGCAGGTGGGAAAGCGCTCTGAGGTGGAAGTGAAGTGTACAGGGGTTTGGCAGCAAACGGGTTAATGCCGAAGATGGGGCTAGTGCTTTTTTCAAGGTTTCCGTTGTTCATGGAGCCTGAGAATTCCTTCTTGAGATAGGCCAGGTTCAGAGGCTCCTCGAAGTGCTCTCTTGGAGACGGGACGTTGTTGTGGTCCATGCTGATGCTGTTGACTTTGGGCCTGCTTTTGACAGTCAGTGCGTGCTTGGGTTCCTTCATGAGTCTCGGCAGAGACAGGTCCAGCGGCTCGGCCTGCAGGTCTTCTGATGTCAAGCTGTTTGGAGTGTAGGAGCTGCTGTGGGAGTTTTTGGAAGATGTGGAGGACAGGTTCAGCGGGGAGGGGGTGTTGCTGCGGGAGTGGTCCAACTTGTCACCGGCGGCTTTGGCGTTGCCGCTGAACTGGTGGTTTTTCAAATGTCTCAGCGAGTTGTCACAGTTGTTCACGTTGTTGTGGAGCTCGGCGATGGAGGGGGACGTGATGCGGTCAGTAGGTTTCATGAGGGACACAGGTGACCTAGCTGCCATAGAGTCTTTTGGTGGAGTGTGGTGGTTATTTGTTCCGAGAACCATGTCCGAGTTGTTCCTGTGCTCTAGTGGTGGGGTCCTGGTGGTGCCGTACTGGTACATCTTCCGCTGCTCGAACCACTCCTTGACGAATTCCTGAGGAAGGCCCACTGCTATGGAAATCTTGAGCAGCTCCTCCGAGTTGGGCTCCATGTTCATAGCGAAATACGCCTTCAGCACGGACATGTGGTCCCTGTAGGGGTTGAGGGGCACGGTGAGTCCCTTCTCAGACAACATGGGGGAGGATAAGTGGCTGTTCTTCTCCATGTAGATCCCTGGTTTGTTGGGCATCAGATTCTCGCTGGGCTGCAGCACGGCCTTGATCTCCTCGTTCATTTTACACAGGTAGCGTTCGTGCTGATGCAGGGGGATTGGCCCGGGGAAGCTTTCTTTGCAGTATTGGCAAGCGTAAGGCGTAAACATGTTGTTTTCCTGCACCTTCTCCTCCACACCTCCTTCAAGCATGTGGTTGGGTTTCTCTCGTTTGATATTGCTAATCTGTCTCTTTGAGTCTGCAGTCAAGCTCTGGAGGCAGGCTTTGGCTTCGTTCACTTTTTCTAACGTGTAGTCGATGATGTTTTTGGTGGCGCCGTTGTGATTGACGAGGGGAAGACCAACCTGCATCCCGCCTGATGCCAGCGCCTGTTTCTGCTCCTCCACCTGGGTTCCCAGCTCCTTCATGTAGGCCTTCAGCTTGGACAGCTCCTCGGGCTTGCAGTCCATTTTCTGCCTGCACACAGTGTTGTCCACGATCTGGAGAACCTTCTGCACCTCGCTCAGGTTGTTGGCCAGCGGCCCCGGGTAGCCCAGGAGCTGCGACTCCAGGCTGGCTATCCCCAGGTGCTGCAGGGGGCTCTGGGCCGAGCCGTGGTGGATGCCCAGCGGGCTGCTCCCTCCCATGCCTCCGTTCATGAACGGCCCGGGGGCTCCGAAGCCGTGAGAGGCCATCATCAGCTTGTAGTCGTTGAAGTCCAGCGGCTCCGTCTTGATGTTAAGGTGGTTGTTGTGGTCGGGGAGGCCCAGCGGCTTGCCGTTCTCCAGCTTCTGCCTCAGCTGGGTGATGGCGGAGTTGGTGGGCGAGGAGGAGGCGGAGGTGGGGGAGGAGCCGGTCTTCATGTTGCTGCGCATCCTGCCGTTCACGGCGATCAGGCCAATGCACTTTTTGCTGCTGATGTGGGAGCTGTAGGAGCCCGAGTGGGAGAAACGCTTCTTGCAGTTGGGACACTCATACGGTTTTTCACCTGAAACACAAAATACACATCACGTAAGACAGGTGGACTATTTGGAGTTTAGTTATGTGGTTTGATTGTAGGAAACGATGAACATAAATCAACATTAACAACTTCAGAGTGACTGTTCATGAAGATTATTTTAAAGAAAGATGTTTTAAAAAATACAATGAAAGTAAAATGAAACACACCAGAACATGATATTGACTGTGCAGTAACAAAGTGCCTCAGATTTACTACAGTAAATAGGAGTTTGGTGGAGTACATTAAGTCATTAGACACAAGAAAACAAGTGAGGAAGCTGCTGCAGAGGTGATAGAAAAACATAAATCAAGTTCAAGTGAACAGAAATGTTATTAAATCCTGGTTCACCTGTTTATTTCCTCTACAGAACTGTGAGATAAGTGTTGCATGTGAAGTGTGACCTGTTGTTTTAAGTCATTAAATACAGGGGACCTCAAACTGCTGTGTGTTTTCTGCTGCTTTACACACATCGTTGTTGGAGCTAAATGGTTTCAGGTTGATCCAGATTAGCCTCTGGAGCTAACGCTGCCTCGCCTAAATTGTCCTGTTGATCAGTGCATAACAAATAAACTGATAAATGAAGGAAACCTCTAATACACTTCACACACACATGCGTTTCTGAGCAAATATTGCACTTGGCACGTGAGATGTTTCTTAAGACAGCACAGTTCAGTGTCCATTAACAGCAGGGAGGGTCCAAAATAAACCGAGAGGAATTTGTGCAGATTCATGGTCGTTCTTAAATCATGGTTATGAATATTCAGAGAGCAGGGCTGCAGCGTTCCTCTCTGCACTCACCGCTGTGAATCCGGAGGTGTTCCTTCAGATGGTGCTTGTATTTGAAGGCCTTGCCACACTCGGTGCATTTGAACTTGCGGTTGCCGGCCGCTTGGTTGAGCAGTTGGTGCTGCGAGAGGAAGAGGGAGAGAGCGAGAGGGAGAGGGGGGAGGGAGGGAAAAATAAAAAACATTGTCAGGGTGAGAGTTCAGTAAATAATCACAATTGGTCGGCATGACAACAAGCAACAAGCCGAACGGCTCCTGTGGCCAACGAAGCCTCCTGGCTTTCTGCTCCCACCTCCGTCGAGCGACTCCAGGCAGCGGCGGTGATAACACAGAGAATCACATAGTTTTTAATTTCCTGGCTCCTCAGCCAAAGGAGGCCTGCCTTTAGAATTTGGCAGCCCAGAAAATAGAATAAATGAAAAGAGAGAGAGAGTTTTTTTTTTTTTTTTTTTACGGCGTTTCCCCCTCATTACAACCACTGATCTGATCTACTTTTCAATTAATTTGGGGCCTAATCAGTCTGAGAGGTATTCACAATCACCCTGCATACCTGCATTCACACCATTTAAATTAGACTTTGTACTTTTTTCAGAGCAGCCTCAAATGTCCCTCAGTAATTGGGACCCTTTTTTTTTTTTTTTTTTTAAAAAAAAAGCTCAAATGTCTCTTTAATAATCTTAGGATACAGAACAGAGCGTATACACCCGGCCTTGATTCGCTGTTCAAAGGTAAACATCAGTTGCAATCCATCAAATTTGCAATTCAAACGAGGCCTGATCTCAAAAAAAAAAAAAAAAAAGAAAGAGGAAAAAAAAACTAAATGTAATACCCAACAACAACAACAACAACAACAACACTGGGTGTAAACCTGGCTCGTCACTCACAAAACAATTAATTCCAAGAGGGAGGTGAGGACGTTAAACGGTTAGTAAAAAAAAAAAGACACATTTTCTGTGAGCTTGCTGAGGGGAAAACAGCAACTCCCACCTCCCTGTTCAGCCTTGACAAATGCTGGGGTGTGTGCTGACTCTACCCACATTCCTGGGGAGACAGATGGTGGCGCGCAGGACACTGGGAGGACTGGGAGGAATTGTTCAAACAGCCCCAACCTTCAAAGATCAAGCAGGGAGAGTCGGGGGCCCCGCCAAGCGCCGGAGAGGGACCCCACTGCTCGTATGTTGCTGAGTTGCATAAACAAACAGCAACAGCTGCTTCGGTGCCCCCACCTCCACCACCACCAGCCCCTTACTTCCCCCCTGAGGACCCCTGCCCGGTAAAGTTTAGTCTCGCCACCACTGCTAATAAGACACAATCGCTCAGCGCTCTTAATTGTGAATGGCACCGGCAAAATGCTCCGTCTCTCCTTCATGGCTCGTTGTCAGTGTGAACGCCACCGCCGCTGATTGTGGGCGGGGACCCGGCTGCATGTTTGCATATGTATAACCTCTAATTAGTCATATTCCAGCTAAGTGCTTAAGAGGAGGAGGAGTATTAAGGCTTGTAAACATACGAGACCGAACAACACGGCGCATGATTACCTATCAGGACATTATTCTTTATGTTAATCTGATTGCTCCTCAGTTAGTTGTTAATTACCAAATGTACATTTTCATATAAACACGAGCTCGTTTAGACGCTCCGTGTCTTGATGAGCGAGTGATGGATTTTGTTTCTGGTTTGAAACAGTTTGAGCCAGCACTGAAAAGACAAAGAGGAGAGCGCCACCTACAGAGAAACTAACAAAAGAAAAGAAAGAACAAATCGGAGGAGTGAGCCATCACCTCGAGGATTACCATTTAAACAGTCCGGCTAATTTACAAATCAAGATAACCGGCTTTGTGGAGGGACCCGCGGCACTTGTATAGGCGTCTTTGGCCAGCGAGTCGACTCCGGAGGAGGCAGGAGGCTGGTTGCATTGTAATATGAGGAGTGGGACAGCGGCTCAGTCGGCCGGCCCATCTGCTCACGTTTACACCCAGCTGGTAGATCAGGTGAAAGTGCTGGCTGCTGACATCTGATCAAATCAGCCACAGTCTGAGCCTGTCATCCTCGCTTCAGAGAGCACAACACCCACGACCTGGGACCGAACACCGCTAAGCATCAGGGTACATGACATCATCTGTGATTAGCTCAGTGGATGATACTGGAGATTACAAGGTTTTTGCTGAGAGAGAATTCTTTTTTAAATGATTTTTCTTATATTTTCAGTTGTCCTGTGTTGTGGTTTTGACCTTTTCCCTGGAGGGTTTTCAATTAATTCTTCTGATGGATGCCACGTTTCTCTGGACATCTAAATCACAAAGTTAGATTCATTATGTTCTGGAGATTAACTTGATAAAACGGTTGCATTTTTTAAACAAATCCTTTAGTTATAATCATCTGCACAGACTCCATCTACTTTAAAATTTACTGCTCCAATTTGAGTTCGCTGAGAAGTTATAATTATCCCCCGACGTGCAAAAACTCTGAGAGCGTGCATTTTTTTTTTGCCACAATCTATCTCTACCCCACATCTTCAACTTAAAGCTGACAAGCGAGTTAAACAGCCGTGACTGCTGGATGTGTTTTCACCTCACAGGACTTTAAGGTGATTCATGCCAAGTGCCAGCAGATTCACATTATATTTCAGACATATAGGATATAAATCGCTCGAGAAAATTCAAGTATACACAGATGTTTATGCAGTGCATGAAATTAGAAGTGTAGAGGGGGGGTGGGGTGGGAGGGTGGGGTGGAGTTTGATGGAGTGCTACGACTGCAGGCTGCACCAGAAGAACATTAAAGGCCAGGAGTGAAGTGAAGTTAAGGAGCTGATAAAAATTTCCAAATTGGAAATTAACACAATCATTCGATCGTGAACATGAGACTGGAAAATCATATCAGGGAGGGCCATCAAAAAACCATTTAGGGCCTCAATTAAAGTTATTACCATTAAAGGATCTGCATCTTCAAAATGCCATGAAAAATTAATAATGATTGCCAATCAGAAAAAATGATCTCTCTTCTCCGAGGGATCACAGCACATTAGAAATGAAATGAAATAAGAGGAGGAGGAAAAGTGGAAAGAGAGAGAGAGAGAGTGAGAGAAAGGAGGGATGACCAAGATAAAAACATGTAAAGTGGCCTCACCTGATCCCTGGCTGGCTTGTGTGTGGCCATATGCCTCTCCAGCTGAGTGCGGTAAGCAAACGTGTAGTTGCAGAGGGGGCAGGCGAAGTTCTCCTCGTTCTTCTCATGACGGTACTTGATGTGCTCCTTCAGCGATGTCAAGCGCTTGTAGCCCCGGTCGCAGTAGGGGCAGGTCAACAGTTGGGCGAAGGCATCTGGCGTTCCAGGTGGCAGGTCTGCACAGGAGACAGCGGGAGGAGGAGGAGGAGGGAGGGAGAGGGGGAGGAGGAGGAGGAGGAAGGGGAAGGGAAAGCGGGCCAAAAGGTCAGCGAATCAATGGCAGCTAACGGGCGGGCTGCCCAGAGTGGTATGGGAGTTATCTCTGCAATCTGCTCCACATGAGAGCCACAGTGTCAGGCTGGCATCCGCCGCACTACGACCTCCTCCCGACTCCTCACACACACACACACACACACACACAGACACTCACACACACTCACACAGACACTCACACACACTTGTGCAGCTTCGCTTACCGCACCCCACTCAGTCTCAGTTTCCTTGACATAGTAACAAACAGGCAAACGACGGCGTATGTACACAAACACATGCACACATACGTACACAGAGTCACAAGTGGACAAACCCGTTGACACACATGTGGAATTCCTGCTGCTCCCTAATTGCTCCAAACTGCCTGCACTTTTTTTTACCACCGCCACTCTCGCTGACACGTTGATCATGTCTGAAGCATGAATCATGGATCATGAGCCCCCTCAGATCCAACCCCCCCCCCCCCCTCGGCTCTTTTCCCTCCGGGGGAGCTTCGGAGGTGCACTATCTGATTTCAAGCCCCTGCCCAGCTGTTGCTTAAGACTGTAGGTAAACACCAAGGCATCCGGCGAATCTGTGGGACCAACAGCTGCCCAGTCGTGTCAGCGCTCTGAGCTGCTGCTCTGTCCAGACGCCCTCACTTCCATTTTTTTAAGCACTGCTGCTGTTACTGCAACGGCCCGGCTACACGACGTCCACTTTACTGTTACACTTTCATCATTTAAAGTGAAAAAAGAGATAAAACTTGTCATTTCAACACATTCAGCAGTTTTGTTTTACAGCCTGCAGTAGCTCATGGTGGCTAACGTTAGCTAACAGGAGCCAACTGGGTGGTTTTGCTGACTTCCTGTGACCTTTGACCCCTCCCTCCCTCCCTCCCTCCCTCCCAGCCTGCCCAGGTTGGGATGGGATGCGTACCGTTCTCCTCCGGCCCGGTGGCCTCCGGCGTGCCCAGGCGGGACAGCTCCTCCGGGGCTTCTGGGTAGATGATGGCGGTGTCGCCGCGCTGCAGGTACTCGGCGATGCTCACCACGTGGCTGTCGCTGTCGTCCAGCTTCCGCTTGGAAAAGAAGTCCTCGAACTCTGAAGTGCAATCGACGCTCTTGACTGAGGAGAGAGAGAGGGAGAGAGACGGTGAGGGGGGAGACCAACAGAGAGAGAGAGGGGGAGGAATAAATTGGATTCATTTCTTCCCCAGAGAAATGTCTTACAGGAGGATATTGGGAACATCTTGGTAGAAATGCGATGAGGACAGCCACCCTAAAACATTACAGCCGTGCTTTGGGGAGAATACATCTAAATTACTGGGTTTGCTTGTCACGCCACGGCGGCTAAAATAAGACTTGTAACTTAATCCGGACAAAAGTCAAGAGATAAAGGCGCTACAGTACCATGAGCTGCTGGAGAACAACGTGTAAAAAAAAAAAAAAGTAAAATAAAACTTCTCTGACCCAATTTACTCATGACATAAAATCAGATTTGAGTTAAAGACTGTGAAATAAAGAGAGGAAAAGCCCTCTCTTACATACATACATACATACATGCAGGAGGCTTAATCAGCAACAGAGCCACGTTGCTTTGTATCGACTTTCACATATAAGGTCAATCAAGAGACTGTGGCTTTTGTTGATTCCGTGTTGAACAGATTACCGGGGCCAAACCACAAACCAGCGCAAAAAAAGGGAGAAGGGTAGAGGGGAGAGAGAGAGAGAAAAAGAGAGGGAGAGAGAGAGAGAGAGAGAGAGGGAGAGAGAGAGGCATGCTTTGCCATAGCTGAGCAGAATGTATCTTAAGCCAGCCAAAGTGCTGAGGCCACACAATGCGTTTTCTCAAATTATTTCCCAGTCCCCTCTCTTCAGGGAAACTCTTAAGCTGCAGTGTGGAGATAGCTGCCTCCAAAAACAAACCGGAGCTAAAAGAAATCAGCAGCCTTCATTAGTCAAGGGGATGGCCGACTTTCAAAAATCACACACATACACACACACACACACACACACACACACACAAACACACACACTTTCGTACTCACACACACACACACTGTTTACATCCTAGAGATTCTGGAGGCTGTTTGGCTATGCTGAACCGAAAAAAAGCGAGTGAAGTCTCATCAGGCTTCATCCCCTGTTAATTAGGCTTTTAGACTGTGAGCCAAGGTGAGGTTTAAAGAGCCATTTGTTAGGCCGTGATGACTTTGCGGTCCAATTTGCGAAAGGTCAAGGTAGTAGATATTTGGTTGTCAAAAATGGCATCGAAATGTCATCGGTGCCAATGCATCGCTTTTGATAACCGTGATAGCATAATTCACAGCCATCTCATTAGGTGATTCTAAAGATAATTGTCAGAGACTCAGTGTTTTTCTTTTTTTAAGTGGTTATTTAAGATTGAGTGGTGATTGACCAGGGTGCGGCTCGGTGCAATCAGTTTCTGGACCTCAACCTAAAAACCATCATCATGGTCAAGGAATGTTGTTTATTTTATGTTTTTACTTTGCAGGCCATGCAACCTACCAGCCTCCTCTGTCAGCTCAATAAAATGACCTTTGCTTTTCTTTTTCACTCAAACTCTAAATGCAACGTGTTTCTTTAAAAGGAGAGAGGAGCGACTTTTCTCTCAGTGAGGGAGGAAATCACCTGGATCAAAGTGTGCTTTGGCACCAGGACGTGATCAAACTGCTCATGTCTTTAAATGAAATCACATGTGATCTGGTGGCAGGGAGCTTCCACCTCCGTGCAGCAGTATTGTTTCCAAAAAAAAGTCCTTTAAAGAAGTCAAAATGGAAAACATTTGTCGCGCAGAACGGAGGGGGGAAAGAAAAAGTGAAGAATAAAACACCAGGACGAGCGTAAAGTAAAAGTAATTAAAGCTGATGGGAGGGTTTCTGAGGCAGGGCTGCATGGCGTTCTGTGGGGTGAGTCTGGTTTACCATAACAGCATCCGGGGCCAATTGTCAGGGTGGCCAGGATGATATCATGGAAGGAGAAGGGGTGTGTGGCGGCAAATCAGCTCTGGTGGCTTAATGAAAAATGGCAGGTATGGGTTTGGGACACAAACACACGCAAAGACTCAGTGAAAGGCTGAAAACAGCCACGTATAATCACAGGTTCTAAACATTAGACTCAGTGGAGCTGCCCATAAAGAGACAGGGATTTGCCTCAGTGGTGTCAGGAGTCTCCCTCTAATTACACCTCACAGTTTTCACATGTCATTGTTCTGTCCTTGTTATTTTAAAGAGGTGGTCGCCGACAACTTGGAGTCAGAACCCCCCAGAGGAGAGATAAATCTCCGGTGTCACGCGATGATGAATGGTTAAGAAAGCAGCAGAGATGTATTTCTGCTACATAACACAATGTGTGTTGTGTTTCTATGTTAATCCCTCTGACCATTCATTAGTCAAACTGGTCACAACCTGAGGCTGCCACTGAGGGAACAGGGACAGGAAGTCAAGTAGGAGGAATTTGCAAGTATATATATATATATATATATATAAAAATAAAATAAAAAATCACATTTTACACCTCGAGTCGACTCACCTGTACCGTTTCCAACTGCCTGCAGAGTGGCGTCGGGCCCCAGGGTGTCGAAATCATCTTTTATTTCATCTGCACAGAGACAGAGGAGAAGAAGAAGAAAGAAGAGAAGAGAAGACGGTGGGGTGAGTGAGAGAAGGGCGGGCGAGCACCTCAGTGTGCAAACCAACAAACACAGACAATGAGGCCTTTAAGAAGAAGAAGGTATAGAGAAAGCAATAAAGGCACCGCTGTGCATCGCAGCACGCCGCAGCTTTGTTGGGCATGCTTAATGAATGCTATCATCTGGGCCAGACAGTGACTTATTTACCTTTAACATGACAACAAGCGGTGGGGGAGGCGAAGAAAGCTTCAATCGCCAAACAGAGCGATTAAATACAACATGGAGCACATCCACCTGAGCAATCATAGAGCTCCAGCCAACACGCAGGCTGAGCTTATTACTCCCTGGCTGTGACGCCGCTGCAATCCTCTGCATGCAGGATCACGCTTGTTTTATCATATGTCATTTGGTGGATGCTTTTATCCGAAGCTGCCTGTGTGAGTATATTGTGAGCGCACACATTTTTTTGATTTGCCACAACCCCCTGGCAGAGAGTTAGCGCCTTGCTCCTGACTAAAAAGAATACAACCCTCAACCACAAATTAACAGTTTTAGTTGCACAAACATTTCTGAGGGGCAGAGCGGCTCTGCAGGCAGAAATAACCTCATTGGTCGGGGTAAACCTCAGGTGGGCGGAGCCAAAGAATTAATGTTTTGTTGTGAAGAGTGTCAAAAGCTGAGGCCAAATGAAACAGTGAAAACAGGAGGCTATTATTCCAGAGATAATCCTGCAGGGTGGAGACCTCCAAGATTTAATAAATGTGACTTGTTAAATTCAGTTTTTTGGCTCCGCCCACTCCAACCATTCACATTTTTTATTTATCCCTGCTTCAGAGAGATGTTTGAATAACTAAAACCTCCAGGAGCCTCGGTTTGAACAGACCAGGTTCTTACTGCCAATCAGGATAATGGCAGCCAGTCTGTGCAGACGGGCAGATATTGTCCTGGCACAGGTGAGGGGCTGTAAATAAACGGTGGATTGACAGGCTCATAAACAACCCCCCCACCCCTCCTCTGACAAATCCATCGGTCCACGGTCGACAGGAGGACACTGACCGGACAATCAGCTTAAGGAGCCCGTGGTCCCTCCTTCCTGCCTCGTCCGTAAAAATTAAATCAAGGTGCTTCCGAGAACATGGGGGCTTTGTATTATAAAAAAAAGAACAAAAAACCTGCATTGTGCGCCTTACACGCATCTGTTCTTGCTCTGCTGCTCCTGCAAGGACGTTACAAGTGTTGCATTGTGAAGATTTTTTTTTTTTCAGTCATCCACAGCAGGATCTGATGTATCTGACTATCCCTTGGCTATTAAACCAGGATGAGCGCCTACATTGAGAAACCTGGCTGAGATATTACAGGAAAGGTGGTGGGTGTATTGTTGATAATAATGTTATCCTGCTTACATTACTCTACACAAAAGCCAGAAGCAAAAAGAATTTTTATTTTTAGTTGGAAACAATGGGCTTAATAGTTGTGGAATGCTTTCTGAGGCTCGCAATTCAGGGTTGTCTTGAAATTAAAGATTTGGCTTCTGCGGTGAAATGATAAATACCCCTGTCAATGGCTCCAGAGAATAATGACAGACTCTTCTGGACGGGTATGTCCTAGTTTAACTTTCCCCTTGCTGGGCTTTTTTTTTTTTTTTTTTTTTCCTCCTCTGTTTTTTTTTTGTACATTTGATTGCACGTCTGCCAAACTGCATCAAAACCACAGGCGCAGTACGAGAAAATAAATGGGTTTTAAACAACATAAATTAAGCTATGACAAAACAAAACAGATAAAAAAAACCTCCACCACAGATTAAAATATACCCACAAGTATCAGATATCAGCGTGGATGAAATCCTCCTCCGTTCGCGCTGAACACGGTAAAAACTCCCTCACATTTCTGTGTCCTCGTAGGCACCGTGTTTGCTTTGGGTAATCAAATTTGGCTGCATAGTTTTAGTCTGACGCAAGGGGATGACCAGTGGGATTTACTGGCCCTCCACTCTCCCCTATTTACCTTGGACAACTTTTGTTATCTGTGGTCTGAAGGGAGGGACTGCAGCTTCCAGCAGGAGGTAGGCTAATACCACATACACCTCTCTGCTCTGGCCTCTGGCACACATACATGCATGCGTCCATGCCAGTCCTGAACTACATTCAAATGGGACAAAGTGTCATTGTGGTGAAACTGGGTGGCAGCAAGAAAAAGAGCCGAGTGTTGCTGCTGCAGCGCCTTGTTGATTTTACAGGAAGTGACCGATTTCACGGCTTTATCTCGTAGAAAAAGATCAAAAAATTTCACTTTATGAAAACAAAATGAAAAACAAGGAGAAAAAAAAGAGGGATTCGATTTCTTCTGGAGACATTTATGCCACAAATATGTGCCTATTCTTGGTCATGGAAAGCATTTTGGATGAAACTGTCCACTAAATGCTGGAAAACTGTGTTTTGTCAGCAGTAAATCACAGAGGACCTGAGGCGGTAAGGTACACACCTCCTTGAAGAGCGATGTTGAGGTCTGAGAGCCGACTCCGGACCCAGGAGGAGTCCAGAATACCTTGGCCAGACCGTAATTCCACCTATTTTCATAGCAGCTCTGATGCTGTTTATTTTGAAAACATTCCTACTTTTATGGCCGGTCACCGCAGTCGCAGGCGCTTTAAAGTTCTGCCTTTGTGCATTTAGCCTCATTCATCCTGAATCTGTCACGTCTGAGTAAAGAGTTTCACGCTCTCCAGATCTCCGATAGAAAAAACACGGTTTTGTTAAAACATGATTCTGATATTTTTAGACTGAAGTTGTCAGTCGAAGACATTGTGTGTCAGTGGTCCATCATTTCAGATACGAGCATTTTACAGCCAAAGAATAGCCGGTGAATTTTATTCTTGGCACAGTGAGAAGCACCAGAAACGCTGCACGTATTGAAAAAAATTTGTAACACAAAAACCTGCTAAATGTGCACAGAAAACAAGAACCAGTGTTTTATCACAAACACGGGGCCCCGTTTGGCACAAATGTCATAAAAGAGAGAAAGATTTTGTGTTTTCGGAGGATGCGTCTCCGGGACGAGATGCTTCCACAGTCCAATGAACATGAGGAAAAAAAAAAAAAGTGGGATTTCTGCAGCCTGTGATTACTGCAGAGTTCAGTAGAAATCCTCCCGACGCCCTCCACAAGAGTTTAAAAAAGGGCAAAGGCAGCACGCAGGTGATTTATTTGAAAATGTCTGTCAGTGATAATGATGTCATACTTTCCAGCACATCGTGTCCAGCCTCACTGTGGGATGAAGGAATGTCAAGGACAACGCCAGACACAAGACTCTGATTGTGCCCGGGAATCAGAAGAGACTCCGTGATAAACTTTTTTTCCCCTCCTCCTTCTCCCTTTTACTTGCAGTAATTATGCTTCAGAAAATCATTTAGGCTGTGCAGCACGATGCGTAAAGAATGAAATCTGAGTGTGTTTTTGTTTTACAGCAGCAGTTTTGGGTCTTTTCCTGCAGCTTGTGAAGACCTACAGTCGCACACACTTCCAGGACCTGTGTAAAAACTCTTGATAGAGCAGTGACGACCAAATCAGTGCGATTAGGAAGGAGGGAGGGTGCTAACTTATCTCAGGCCTAAGTTATGTGCTGAGGTATCACTGTAGACACTTAGGCACCGGGGAAGAAAAAAAAAAAAAACACACACACACAGGCTGGGAAACACAGCACCCGCAAGATTGGGAAAGAGACTCCCAAATGCTCTAATGAACTTGACTTGCTCTCTGAAATATGTCAGACACTTTATCACACAAGAAGCATATTATCTGGGAATTGCAACATAGTTGAATTACAGACATTATGGCACCGCGGGTCTTTATCAAATAAACAATTACCGTATGCAACGACAGCTTGTTTATCCTTTATCTTGATATATTTACCAAACTGTCTTTTCTTTCTTCCCCCCGCTTAAGGAGCCAGTGTTATTTAGGAGAAGCAAATGTTGATACCCACCAAGTTTTTTTTTCCATCCCTAATAAATGTGCAATTTTCCCCCATATTAAAATTTAAGACTGCTGAATGTTCCCCCGTTTTTCGGCACCGTGCACAGCTAGTTCATTAGCAGAAATGAATAGCGAAGCCCAGCTCATTTAAATGGGCTGTCTTACATGACTTCTCGCCGTACTCTGTTCCTGTCACATGCTTCCAAGAATCATTGACTCTTATTATACATGTAAATGGCTATCATAAAAATAAAAATTTCATTTAAGATTGTTAATGACTTTTTGCAGCAGTCTGGCTTCCTTTAATGATTATACCCTGCCCCCTAATTAAAAGTATTTATCTTTCAAGCATCCGTGACTGGAGCTCCCTGCAATCGGAGTTGTTCAACAAAAGACGATCAGTCAGTCAAGTTGGAGAAGGTATCACCTGCCTGGGATTAAGCAGCTTGTAAAGGGGGGGGTTGTCACATGGCGTCAGTGACTGCTGGGGGGTTGAGATGCCATAAACACACATACAGTTTGACTGTGCCTCCCTCCTCCTGTACAATCTGGAGACTGAAACAATGAATCATATCAGCCGCACTCTCACCTCCTCGTGCTTTTCATTTCCTGCAGCTCACAGGCTTTTTTTTCTTTTTGTGAGGTTATACATTACTGTAAATATTTTTTGTTGTTTGGCTCAGAGCAGGACTTTTCTCTAAGCATGAACCAAATGGTCTCTGTCGCCCGCAGAGAAACTGTTTATCATGTCTGTCTGCTGAGGGAGCATCATCAGGGCTTCACCATCAGACCTGGCTCAAGTCGTGTTTGCAAAACGCTTCGAGGGGTTTGTTTAAGTCTACTCGGGCACCAGATGGGTGGGGTTTACGGCATAAGACGACACCGCGAGTGGCAGGATGTGCACACAGTCACCATGGAGTGTCTGAGAGTCAGCTTAGTGGTAGTTCCTGTGATTGACAGCTCACCTGAATCCCACATATCTGGTAAAGCAGATAGAACAAAAGCTAGAAGTGTTTTTTGGAGCCTGATCTGAGAGAAATATTCAAAAGTAAAGTTTGATCAGATACTCATCTAACATATACAGTATCATGACAAAGACACTCACCAGTACCGTCCACTGAGGCACTCAGCATGTCGTTGTCAGGCCAGATGTGCTCCACGCCGCTGTCCCTCATCTCGTCGTCCTCCTCCTCCTTGGTCAGCAGGCCGTGGCTCTCGGCGTGGGGCGAGGCCTCCGGGTTGGTGAGGCTCGCCGGGCTGCCGGTGCCGTTGATCAGAGGGTCTTCCTCGGACACGGGCAGCTTGTCCTCCTCCTCGGTCTCTGAGCCGGTCTCCACCACGTTCTCATAGTTGAGAGCTGCAACACACAAAGGGAGGACAAATGTGGTCAGTACAGAGGCTTAGAGGAGGAAGAATGCAGCGTATGTGTGATACAGGATGAGATGTGTCTTTGTGAACATGTTGTCGTTAAACTGTAAACATGAATGACAGAGGAATGTGAGGAGGATTTGCGACTTGTTTTGGAAATGGAGGTGTATATTCCCACATTAAAAAGGTCACCCCACATCACAGCAAGGCGTAGGCACTTCTTCTATTTCTTTTCTTTTTTTTTTTGTGGGTTACACCCCAATTACAGCATCCGCGTCTGGAATTTGTGACTGAACCACAGCGGTGGGCAGACAGCTGTCGAGGCGATGCGAGCCAAAATAGCCACTAATTTTCAGTCCTGCTCACATGCCTGGGATGCCAACGAGCTGCACCTTTCAGGACGGCTCTGCTGCGCCGCATACCCGTCACGTTTGAGATGCACCGCATAACACATGCAATATTACAAATGTCGCTGCTGTGCATACAAAAGGCTTAACCTATAGTCATTTAGATTATTCAGCGTGCGTACCCCTCGGATGTCTTTGCATTTGCATTTCCAGTGAACCATGAACATAAATATAAATGTTTCCTAACATATGAGAATATAGGAACATGGCGGGGCCTCCGGGCCCATTGACTACACACATTCAGGGAGGTACGCTGACATACATACCACACACACACCCACACACACACTCACACACTCAAAACTCAGCATCAGCAGAGCACGCCTGGTTCCACAACACTCAGGTCCCAGACATATGCCTGCTTCTCCCTAAAATAGCCGGCCTGTAAATAAGGGCTGTGAACTCAATCAAAGGTGGCTCGCGTGCAAATTAGTCACCGCGATCGGCAGCCATCGGCCGCAGCGTAAATCGTGGCAGAGGAGGACGTCAGAGGACTTATTGGGGGAGTGCAGATGGAGCACTAGGCGAGCCAGAAGCATGGCATGGGGACACACCTCATTGGCAGCTTGTACAAGAATGTTCTGCGGTGAGAGCCAATCATGGGAGGGCCCCGAGTCAGAGTCACCATAGTGAAGGTGGAGGCTTTTTTTAACGTGCTTCAGTTGAATTTATGTTTCTGAGTCATAAAAAAAAAAAGCTGCAGCGAGGCCGTAAGTCAGCAGAGTCTTTAGAGAGAATCAACAGATTTATATCTAATAGCTTTGACATTCAACGTCTCCTTTTAATAATAGTGTAAAATATGTTAAGTTGCGACCCTGGAGGAAATCAACAGGCTTCATTCAGGTTGTTTTTGGCTAAAATCACAGCCCATCTGAGGCCTGAGAGAGTCTCTGCCTCTTGAACTTTTCCCAGAGCAAAGTGTCGACTAGTTCACGCATGACATTTCTGAAGACATTATACATATGAAAAGATAATCCTCCCCACATCTCCTCCTAACACGTCTCCGTACGATTGACTGGTCTGCACTTGCCTTCAGCGAACAACTGCACAACAGGTGCAAATTAAAATGAAAACAGGGCTTTCAAATGTGGGAGGGGAGGCGAAGGAGGGGGAGGCCGAGGGGGTGGCAGGCAGGCAGGCAGGAGTGGGGGAGGAGGGTGGGAGTGCGGTGACCTGCCTCGAATACCAATCGACGGAGGAAACAAAACCTTTTCAAGAGGTGTGATCACAAGGGTTTAGGCAAGTTCAGACTCAGTAATGCTCCTTGGAGATGACAAAAAAGGCAACGCAGGCTGGAGACCCACGAGTGGAGAGAGACGTTGGGATTCCTGGGTGGTCTGCATCCACCTTGGTCCGGCTGATATTGGGCCTTTTATTGATCTGTCGCTCTTCTGACAGAGAGACGTTTACCTGATTAACCTCAGACGTCTTAAACCAGCCAATCATCTCTGAGAAACTATGAAAAAAAAAAGATCATTTTGGAGGCTCCGTGCCCCTGCAACCCAGAGGTTTTGAACTTTCCTCAGCAATGTGCCGTCGGCTCTGTGCAGCCCCCCAACTTCCAGAGGAGGGGGCGGCAGCGCGGGGCCGCTAGAACAAAGGGCCAAGAGGCTTGGGAAGCTATCAACCCGTCGCTGTGAACCTGATCTCTGGATGCAGATTCAATGACGGAGGAGCAGGGGCTGGCTGAATGAAATTATCTAAGGCTGGACAGGTTTTAAAGGGCCCATTCTTCGCCAATAAAAGGAGCGAGGGAGCTTCTTTTTGTTTAGTAACACATCCACCACGGCAACGCACACCGGTCTGACTTCTATACTCCTCTACACTCCCACGTAGGGAGTGAGGGAACGCTGCATTGTGTGTGCGTTGGACCTTCCTCAACAAACTTTGTGGGCAAACTAAATCCAAAGTGTTGCCTTCAGTTTTATTTTTGTCAACACTTTGAACCAGCTTTTTTGTCTCCTGCTGTTTTTCCCGTGTCGTCTTGTCCTCCAGTTTCTGAACAAATTTAAGCGTGGGGGCGTTGAACTGTCTCCGAGAGCTACAGTAAGACGCAATCTTCCCCCGAACGTCAGCTGTCTCCTCCGCATTCAACGTATACCTCCAAGAAGGCAAAATGACAGTGGGGTGCTCGTCAAGTCAAACGCGTAGTATTAACGCCAAGAAAGCCGCCATTGTTTAGGTGCCACCGTTGACAAGAGCCTCTCCCTCTCCGAGCATGAAGCATCTATTGGTATTGTGTCACGCAACAAAGTAATTCTAACCTACTAATATTTCGCAGGCAGTTATCTCCCCCCCGAAAACCTCGCTCTTAATCGGCCTTTTGTGTTGCTGAGGAGAGAGAAAGACAAAGAAAAGATAATGTTTACTTCTCAAATGCCTCTTCTCTCCTTTTCTTACCTTAAGTGTCATCCTCAACAAAAGCAATTACGCCTGACGTTCTGCAAACTGTTGCTACCTGTTTCTTTCTTTCTTTCTCTCTCTCTTTTTTAATCTCTCCCTCCGTTTAAGGTAAATAAAAGGAGCAGCCTTTGACTTCGAGTTTTGCAGATAATTAAAATGACACATGTAACAGCACAATTCTTGTTTAATATCGGGTTTTAAACTATCTGACATAACCCTTTCACAGGCCTGGCATTATTCTGTCACTCACAAAAAAGTACAGAGGGGAGAGGAATATTGTATATTGATTAGGATGGCTGGAGGCTTCAGCGGTGACAGGCTGAGAGAGAACCAGAGAGCAAAGGAGCAAGTCTTATTAAAATCTCATCATTTCTTTGATTAAGATAAATAAATAAGAAAAAAAAGAAACAATAGAGAAAGCAATACTGGAGCTGTGACAGTTGTATTCTGCAGAAGCCGGTGGAATTAATTTGGTGCCGGGAAACAAACTCCAAATCTGAAATGATTGTATTTACAAAGCATCAGGTTTGACAGTCAACGAATGGCTCCAGTGATCAAAAATGCCTTTAATGTCGGAGTCATAATCGACTCGTGCAGATAACTCACTTTGTGTGTGTGTGTGTGCTTCTGACAACAGTTGTCGGACCACATGCTGCATTCAAAGACACCCAAAGTCACTCGGAGGAATAGGCTGCGACCAACTTGTGTCTTTGATGCTGACCCCATGCATGTGTTTGTCAAAAAAACTTTGTATGCATGTATGGTATGTGCAGGGTGATCTCTCTTTCAAGCTGAGAGAGCATGACGCTAAATAAAAATGTCTGAAAATGAGCTTGTGTTCGCACTTGTGGGGAATCTTTGATGCCGGAATTTACATTTATTTACGTCTACATGTGAAGCCTGTTGGCCTGGTTTTTCTGAAGCCTGGTTAAAACGGAAACTCCAATTCACAGTGCATTTTAACTTATATAAGCCGCTCTAACTTCTTGTATTTTAACTCGGTGAGTCTCCGAGCCGGAGAGACTGAGACTCTTTGTGCTGGCCAGGCCAGCGGTGGAGGTGATGGCTGCGGGGAGAATGACTAACACCCACATTCGCACTCTCACGCTAACCCCGGCTGACTTTTTAGTCGAGTGTCGAGGCTTAGCTCCAGGTGACACGCTCGGCCTCCTACGCCGATAATGAGCCAGGACATTCTCCCTATTGGACGATAACTGCTCGCGCTCGCTCCCTGTCTCATGAATGTGAGCCAAGCGGATCACCTGGATGGCTGCGAGGGAGATGGGTAAGCAGGAGCGCTGCATTAGCCAGTGTGTGTGTGTTTGCCTGTGTGTGTAGGAGGGCATTAAGGTGGAAGCGAGGTCGCTGCCTTGTGGCTATGGCCGGCGGTAGGGGATTCTCATCATGACCTTTTGTCTGCCATTGTTCCTCTCTGCAACTGTTTAACACTTCCCCGGGTAAGTCTTAGTGCTGTCTGACGGAAAGCTCACATCTCCACAAGACCATTACCTCATCACACATAAACAACCGTTCACTGGCCTTGATGGCGTCTTCTCTCCCTGTTTCATCACTTTTTGTTTTAGATTTCAATCCGACGGTATCGTATCCGTGTTGAATATTTAGAAATTAAACTAAACTAATTTCTAAAGCGGAATTCATCAAACTTTTATAAAAATAATAAAACTCAGGAAGCTCATTGTTCTTCAGTGAGATGGAAAACTTACACAGAAAACACCACGTCCATGTTGAAAATCATGACGTTCATAAAACTCATTGTCCTTCCATCTGACTGTTTCACGTTTCTAAAGCTTTGAACCACAAACAAACCAAGTTGGAAAAAAAGAAAAAAAAAAAACTTTTTACGGACAATATGACTTCTGTGTTGAAAATAATGAATCTCAGGAAACGGACCGTCCTTCAAACAGGGCACAGCAGTGTTGTTTAGCAGCTCAACTCAAACACAAGTCACGGCAGACAAAAGAATCGCAGACGTGTTTGGATATTTTGTGCTATCTTGTCTCGGTATAATGGTGCGATCGAGCACAAGGGGCAAATCAGGGCCAAGTCGGTGAAAGGACGGTGGCAGAGGGCAAACAAAAGCCCTGAAAAGAGACGGAGAGAGAGTGAGGGGTGAGGGCCAGGGAGGGGAGGGGGGCGACTTGGGAGAGACGATGAATGGTGAAAACTCAGTGAAGTGTAAACGCAACCTGGGAGTGTGTGTGTGTGTGTGTGTGTGTGTGTGTGTGTGTCTGTCTGGGCAGTGTGTGTGTGTACAGAGAGGGGGAGGGGTGTTGCTGAAAAGTGAAGTGAGTGTGTGTTTGATATGAGTTGTTGAAGACAGAACTGTTTTACAATACAGAACAAGTCTGAGTTATTGGCTATTTCCAGTCCAACTGAATGTGTTTCCTGCAGTAAATGAAACATTACACTCACATCTCAGAGCTGCACAAATTGATTTTTCCTCTTCGAATCACCTGGTCAGATATTACTGGTGTAAAATGGACTTTTTTTTTAGTCTGGTAAAAATCAATACTGTTCTAAATGTGCTGCTCACACCTACGTGGACAGAGGGAGTAAACGCTCATGTGCATATTTCAAAGCTGCCGACCGGGATTGAGAAATAGATTTGGATCTTTTGGAGGTTTGACAGGGGGGGGAAAACTTCCAGCTCGTCGCCACGCATCTGTCAAATGGCTACTGGGTTTTGTCCAGGAGGAGACCCCTCGCAGCAGCTCTGACTCTAATTCAATTAAAGTCCCATTTATTTGCCGAGGAGGCCCGAGCAACAGGCTGGGGAGGGAGAGGGAGGCAGAGAAAGCTTCAAGGTTTGCTCAACAGCTCAGAGGTCCCACCTTTGCTGGGTCCTGCATGGATTCACCATCTGTGCCCCCCCCCCTTACCCTCCCTACCCTCCTCACCCTCCTCCTCCTCTTCCCCCAGTTCACACATGTTCCAGCCTCCAACAAATGTTCGAAGTAACCCCCTCCCCTCCCCTCCGCCCCCTCCTCCTCCTCCACCTCCTCCTCCTCCTCGTCACACAAGCCAAAGAAGAAGAATAAAAAAGACACACAAAAGCTTCCCCTGGCTGCCCTCAGGACTCCCAGGCCAGGAGAGTGGGAGGGAGAATGCAGGGAAGAAGAACAGAGGAGGGGAAAGGTTGGTAGGGAAGGGGAGAAAGGGGGGAGGAAATGTATGTGTGTGTGTAATATGTGTGTGTGTGTCGGAGGGGGGAGGTTGCGGTTGCAGAAAATATATATTTTTTATCCCAGCTCAGGTGAGCTTCCCCTCGCCTCCTGATGTTACCCTGACACACGTCAAGCAACGGGAAGAGGGGGGAAAAATGGTTAAAATTAGAAAATTTAATTTATTTGATAATTTCCCAGAATAATTAGAGTTAATATGGGTTAATTAATATGCAAATCTCTCAGCAGATGTTCGGCAGCGAGGCTGCGCGTGACTGAGGAAAAACAGCCCCCTTCTACTTTCTCCTGCCTGGTTTTGGCTGTCAGTTATTGGGCCGTAATTACTGTAACTAACCAAATACACACACACACACACATACACACACACACACAGAGGGAGGAAAAAAAGAAAACGTTTGCTGGGTGAACTGCTTCCAGTTTTGGAGTCGTCGCAGGCAAAGCAGAGCTTCTCACACACATAAAGGGAGACCATTGCTAATTTCCCCTCCACTATAAAGGCTCTTTTTATGCTCCCAGCTGAATGAATGCAGCCAGTACTTTAAACTATTTGAAATTTGCGGGGCTTTGTGTGTGTGCCGATGTATAAATGTAAATTGTAAAGAAGAAGAAGAAGAAGCAGTGGAGGCAGCGACTACTGACAAGAGCACCTGCATGTTAATACTGAGGAGAAAACACTGCTAATAAAGCACATGTGTGGAATCAGTCTCGCCACAATAATGGGACAAATGTGTGTTTACATGTGTGTTCTTGGTTGTATATTAACTACACAAACATGCGTATATTAGGCAAAAATAAAATCAATATCTATGTGATGCACAAATATTGGAATAAATAAAAGGATTTTTAGATTTACAAATAATAAACTTTTTATCTGCACTCAGGCACAATTTCTATTATACAATTCAAGCATGAATCAATTAGCTTGATAGAACAGAAAATCAGATCTTTTAAGTAATTTATCTTTGACCTTTTTAAATGCAATTTAAAGATGTCATCTGTAAATCCAGAGTCTTTTTCATTATTTCTGTCGTTTTACAGACTAAATAATTGATCACTTAATCTAGAGATTAATCGATGATGAAAAAAAAAATCACTAGTCGGAGCCTTGAATGAAATATTCCTCTCTTGTTTGTATTCTTGTGGGAGGAGGGAAGGGTTACCTTTAATAGAAAGATTTAATTCATGAATTCTTCCCTGGGGAGGGAGAAAAATATAAGAGCCTATCTCAGAGTGCTTGCCAGGGTTCTCCTGTGGTCAGCTCTCTCCAATAATAATGTGTTTCTGATAGCGAGTGTGTGTCAGTGTGTGTGTGTGTGTGTGCATGCCAAAAGCTGAGACTGTTATCTAAATCGTTCCTCTTTCCTACAGTCTCTCTCTTTCTCTCTCTTGGTTTCCACTCCTCCTCCTCCTGCTCCTCCTCCTCTCGCCCAGTCTCAAAGGGACACCGTGGCTCAATGCCATGAGTCCACGCCCTGGCCTGCACACACACACACACACACACAAAACACATGCATACACACACACCTACATGCAGCAGCAGCAGCAGCAGCAACATGCATTCATAAAAATAGATGCACAAACACACATGATGAAACGGCACGCAGAACATTTTTATAAATAGAAGCACACGCTTTCACACATGTTAAAACACACACACACACACACACAGACAGAGACAGAGACACACAAACAAACGCACACCATGTTAACACACACTCAGGTGGTGGAATCTGCTGACATGGCCTCGTATCAGGTTAGGGTCTGGGGTGGAGCGGGGAGGGGAGGGGGTAGGGGGGGGGGCAAATTGATAGTCACAGCCTTCTGTTATCAGGACTGAGTGTTTAATATGGACCCTGGCTGTGTGTGTGTGTGTGTGTGTGTGTGTGTGTGTGTGTGAGGGCACCATGGAGCTGGCGTGGCCTTCCAGTGATAACACATCTGCTTTAGGTTCATCTGTTTATGAATCACTCTTATCTGTCCTAGTGCTACACCACTCCTGAGTGTGTGTGTGTGTGTGGGAGTGTGTGTGTGGGAGTGTACATCTGTGTTCCTGTGTACCCCAGTGTGTGTCTCTCTGTAGGTTTGTGTCATTGTGAGTATTTACAAGAGAGGAGAAGAAGAGGAAAGTGATGAAGGAGAAAATCCATTCACATTTCTGCAGTTTTAAAAAAGCTGCACCAACACGAGGAGGAGGGAACTAATCACTATGAACATATCTGATCATATATCAGTCTAATCAGCTATGATGGAACTTTGAATGACTTCTCCTTTGATTTTTGTGCTTGATTCTCTTCAATAGAACAAAAATCAAATGTAATCAAACTTGGTAAAGCTCCAAAACTTTCCAAACCCATCACTCAGCAAGCAGGTATTTAACCTCAAAACAGTTCAAATAGTTTAAAGCATTAGAGTCATGAAGAATGAAAGCGACTGGGAGCTGGAGTTTAGTCCAGGTGCTTCAGCCTGGACCGTCCTTGTATTGTCTCTAGGGAACTCATGACTGATTAAAGAAAAGTTCCGTAGCAGCTGAAGCTGACAACAGGTGAGCAGTGCGTCCCCTCACACACCTTTGAGGAAACTCTTTCCCTTGCAGCACACAGAAGCAAAACCCAGCAATTCTTCATCCCTGACGGCTCCCACGTGCCTCGTTTTAATAAAAAAGAATCTATAAAAATAAATTACTTGCACTAAGTATATGCAAATTCAAATGTAAGCAATCATTGCAAAATTAATTTTGCCAGAACTGATTAAAAGCTTTAATAAATCTATATACAGTATTGCGCCAATCTGATATTGTAAATTTATTACGCTCCCTGTAAGATTAATTAGAAAGCTACGGTAACATATTGCACTGCCAGGCCAGATTACTGTACTTTTTTGTTAATAACAGTTAAGCAGAACCTGAGCTGTAATTACCGGCTAACAGAAGCTTTTGATGCTGATTTCCTTCACCGGCAGAGAGAATGAGATCCAGACGGTAAAAAGAAACAAATGAAGGATTCGTTCCTCAAATGCTGTGCATCTATTTTGGAAAGGAAAAAAAATTAATCACCGCTTGAAGTTCATCTTTTAATATTGCTAAAAAATCCAGGCTGGGAGATTTCAATTTGGGAACTGAGGGTGTGAATTAAAAAGTATTCTCATTTTCTCATTGGTCCGTGTGTTAAGCAAGGCAGCAGCAGTGCCAGAGCGAGGGGTTGAATTCCCACCGGAGAATCAAAACCAGTGTAATATCAAACTGTTGCTCAATGTTTTATTTCTAAAGCAGCAGAAATCTTATTTTCCACCTTTCACCTTGATTTGTCACCATGCAGCTGGGACTCAGACATCAGAGAGGTTACAGGGCATCCATCCAACGCTCTTTCACCTTTTCCCTCAGACGGCAGAACTGTTGAGCGAGCTGCCAGAGCGCAGCAGAAACAACTGGTTTGATCTGGCCAAGGTTGTTTGGCATTCTTGTCCAGAGTGACGCGGCCATGGCCACGTTTATCTCAGCAAAACAGCACCTGAGAGCTAAAACAACAATTTCTCACCAACAGCGCTGCGGCCTCAAAAGCAACATTTATGTAAGTTTGAGAGCGTCTGGTTGTCATGCTCCTGTGTGATGGAGGTGACAACACTCCTGTTTCCATTTTTGGGCTGTTTCTAAAAT
>NC_139914.1:14647995-14730495 GCF_905171665.1 Trachurus trachurus
CATTCAAACAGGACAGAGCAAGGATTCAGGGATTTAAAATGAAAGATCATCCTACATTCAAACACTACACACGATATGCTGAGACATTTAATTTCTTTCTTTGGGTGTGTGTGAGATATAATATCTTTTTTTTAAACATTGATAAGCTCCAATAGCAGCAGCTGTGAGGTGATTTATCTTTATATTTCAGTCTACTATTAATTTTCTTCCATATAAAACTGTTGAGAACCTGATATAACAGGACAGTGGCTCTTGATCGCCCCCCTTGTGGTGACTTTAGAGAACTGCAGCTCACTGCAAACACACATTAAAACAGCGTCTTCTGGGCTTTACTGCAGTTAATTAACAGCTGTGTACAGTGGTTTACAGTATTAATAATCATCTAGAGTGATATGTAGCAGTGTAGAGTATTATATTGATATACGTACATGATTTGGGGATTAATACAGTCATTTGTTCATATTCGTACTTAGTAGGCCTACGCGGATGACTGTGTGCTCCTTAGTCCGAGCTCAGCTGGCCTGCAGCAGCTTCTTAATGTGTGTTCGTTGTATGGAGAACAACATGACATAAAATATAATGATGTAAAGAGTGTGATCATGATCTCCAGAACAAATGAGGATAAACATGTGATTTTCCCTGACTTTAAGCTGTCAGGTCAAGTTTTAAAACTTGTAGTCAGGTGAAATATCTTGGTCATGTGATCACAGACACACTGACTGATGACGAGGACATTCTGCGTCAGTCTCGCATGTTATATGTGCAAGCAAATGTGCTAAGACGGAAATTTGGCTGTTGTTCTGATGATGTGAAGCTGACTCTGTTTAAAGCTTATTGCACACCCGCTGTACACTGCACATCTGTGGTCAAATTACAAAAAAACGAGCTTTCGGAGAGATTACAAGTGGCATATAATGACTCTTTGAGAATCTTGTTAAAACGGCCCAGATGGACCAGCGCCACTGAAATGTTTGTGAATGCTCGAGTCAACACTCTCCAGTCTGTCTTAAGAAATATCATGTATAAGTTCATTTGTCGTCTAAACAACTCAGAAAATCAGATTGTGATGGAACTGACTAACGTTGCATTTAGTGCCACACGATACACGTCACTGCTTTGGAAACACTGGTATAAGTGTCTTTTAATAAGGGGCTGCTAGACCACCCCGTATGTCGTTGTTGCTTGTTGTTGTTTCCTGTCCTGTCTTGTATTTTTAACTGGACCCAGAGTCTGTACTAATAAATTATCTATCTATCTATCTATCTATCCTTCCTCCCTGTAGCTGTCAGCTTGAGCCTACATTAATAACTGCCTTTGTACTGAAATTATTATTGTCAATAAAGATTATTGAAGAGATTAAAAAAAAAAAATCATAAAATTAAATGTCTGTTGATGCATTCAAAAGAGAAGATCAAGAATTCAGGAATTTAAAAATACAATTCATCCAACCCATTGAAACGCGTTGTGTCTGCTGCCCTCTGCCGGTCACAACGGGGAACTGCATCGCACCGTAGCGTCAAGCTAGAGAAGTTACATAAGGCCACAAGCGGAAGTCGCCGCTCGCTTTCTAAATAAAAGATGACTCCGACCGCCCTGCCTTTACGGTCAGGT
Source organism: Trachurus trachurus (assembly GCF_905171665.1). Taxonomy (NCBI): domain Eukaryota; kingdom Metazoa; phylum Chordata; class Actinopteri; order Carangiformes; family Carangidae; genus Trachurus; species Trachurus trachurus. The sequence continues at coordinate 14,649,607 of NC_139914.1, forward strand.
AACGATAAGTACTGTGGCCTCTCACAGAGTGTTTTAGACGAGGAACAGCTTCAGAAGTAGACGCTTTATTTATTTAACCCTGGCAGAGTGTGATACGGTCGTGACGCTCTCAAATTTCAGCGGATATCAACCGATAGCATTAGCAACATAGCCCGTTAGCAGCTCCAACTCTCGGGTCTCGTCCTCGGACAGCTGGGCTCCCCGGGACACAATCCAACTTCTGGCTGTCTTGCTCGGACAGCTGTACAACCCCGGGACCCCCCAGCACCATCACCACGGCTACAAATCACTCATTTCACCAGACAAAGTTGAGGTAAAGCCCACAGCCAGCCGCGGTCGCCATTTTTATTTTATTTTGAAAGAGTTCCGGAAGTAGGCATCCATGCTATATTGTGTCTGTCTTTACTCTGTATGCTGCCCTCTGGCGGTGAAACAGCGGCACTGCACCACGCCGTTTTCTCAATAAAATCGCGCTTCTCTTCTTCCTCCTGCCTGTTTTTGTGTCAATTCAGAGGGGAACTGATGACGCCATCTAAACAACCTGTGACTCAAATCATAGGAAAGCTGTCAAAACATTTAATATGTCCTTTTAATCACTGTCTGTATTTATTTGAATGTGCCCCCGCTGGAGATAAAAAGAAAAAAACTTCATGAAATTAAATGTTTGACACATTCAAACAGGAAGAGCAAGGATTCAGGGATTTAAAATGAAAGATCATCCTACATTCAAACACTACACACGATATGCTGAGACATTTAATTTCTTTCTTTGGGTGTGTGTGAGATATAATATCTTTTTTTTAAACATTGATAAGCTCCAATAGCAGCAGCTGTGAGGTGATTTATCTTTATATTTCAGTCTACTATTAATTTTCTTCCATATAAAACTGTTGAGAACCTGATATAACAGGACAGTGGCTCTTGATCGCCCCCCTTGTGGTGACTTTAGAGAACTGCAGCTCACTGCAAACACACATTAAAACAGCGTCTTCTGGGCTTTACTGCAGTTAATTAACAGCTGTGTACAGTGGTTTACAGTATTAATAATCATCTAGAGTGATATGTAGCAGTGTAGAGTATTATATTGATATACGTACATGATTTGGGGATTAATACAGTCATTTGTTCATATTCGTACTTAGTAGGCCTACGCGGATGACTGTGTGCTCCTTAGTCCGAGCTCAGCTGGCCTGCAGCAGCTTCTTAATGTGTGTTCGTTGTATGGAGAACAACATGACATAAAATATAATGATGTAAAGAGTGTGATCATGATCTCCAGAACAAATGAGGATAAACATGTGATTTTCCCTGACTTTAAGCTGTCAGGTCAAGTTTTAAAAACCTGTAGTCAGGTGAAATATCTTGGTCATGTGATCACAGACACACTGACTGATGACGAGGACATTCTGCGTCAGTCTCGCATGTTATATGTGCAAGCAAATGTGCTAAGACGGAAATCTGGCTGTTGTTCTGATGATGTGAAGCTGACTCTGTTTAAAGCTTATTGCACACCGCTGTACACTGCACATCTGTGGTCAAATTACAAAAAAACGAGCTTTCGGAGAGATTACAAGTGGCATATAATGACTCTTTGAGAATCTTGTTAAAACGGCCCAGATGGACCAGCGCCACTGAAATGTTTGTGAATGCTCGAGTCAACACTCTCCAGTCTGTCTTAAGAAATATCATGTATAAGTTCATTTGTCGTCTAAACAACTCAGAAAATCAGATTGTGATGGAACTGACTAACGTTGCATTTAGTGCCACACGATACACGTCACTGCTTTGGAAACACTGGTATAAGTGTCTTTTAATAAGGGGCTGCTAGACCACCCCGTATGTCGTTGTTGCTTGTTGTTGTTTCCTGTCCTGTCTTGTATTTTTAACTGGACCCAGAGTCTGTACTAATAAATTATCTATCTATCTATCTATCTATCCTTCCTCCCTGTAGCTGTCAGCTTGAGCCTACATTAATAACTGCCTTTGTACTGAAATTATTATTGTCAATAAAGATTTATTGAAGAGATTAAAAAAAAAAAATCATAAAATTAAATGTCTGTTGATGCATTCAAAAGAGAAGATCAAGAATTCAGGAATTTAAAAATACAATTCATCCAACCCATTGAAACGCGTTGTGTCTGCTGCCCTCTGCCGGTCACAACGGGAACTGCATCGCACCGTAGCGTCAAGCTAGAGAAGTTACATAAGGCCACAAGCGGAAGTCGCCGCTCGCTTTCTAAATAAAAGATGACTCCGACCGCCCCAACTTTACGGTCAGGTAACGATAAGTACTGTGGCCTCTCACAGAGTGTTTTAGACGAGGAACAGCTTCAGAAGTAGACGCTTTATTTATTTAACCCTGGCAGAGTGTGATACGGTCGTGACGCTCTCAAATTTCAGCGGATATCAACCGATAGCATTAGCAACATAGCCCGTTAGCAGCTCCAACTCTCGGGTCTCGTCCTCGGACAGCTGGGCTCCCCGGGACACAATCCAACTTCTGGCTGTCTTGCTCGGACAGCTGTACAACCCCGGGACCCCCCAGCACCATCACCACGGCTACAAATCACTCATTTCACCAGACAAAGTTGAGGTAAAGCCCACAGCCAGCCGCGGTCGCCATTTTTATTTATTTTGAAAGAGTTCCGGAAGTAGGCATCCATGCTATATTGTGTCTGTCTTTACTCTGTATGCTGCCCTCTGGCGGTGAAACAGCGGCACTGCACCACGCCGTTTTCTCAATAAAATCGCGCTTCTCTTCTTCCTCCTGCCTGTTTTTGTGTCAATTCCAGAGGGGAACTGATGACGCCATCTAAACAACCTGTGACTCAAATCATAGGAAAGCTGTCAAAACATTTAATATGTCCTTTTAATCACTGTCTGTATTTATTTGAATGTGCCCCCGCTGGAGATAAAAAGAAAAAAACTTCATGAAATTAAATGTTTGACACATTCAAACAGGAAGAGCAAGGATTCAGGGATTTAAAATGAAAGATCATCCTACATTCAAACACTACACACGATATGCTGAGACATTTAATTTCTTTCTTTGGGTGTGTGTGAGATATAATATCTTTTTTTTAAACATTGATAAGCTCCAATAGCAGCAGCTGTGAGGTGATTTATCTTTATATTTCAGTCTACTATTAATTTTCTTCCATATAAAACTGTTGAGAACCTGATATAACAGGACAGTGGCTCTTGATCGCCCCCCTTGTGGTGACTTTAGAGAACTGCAGCTCACTGCAAACACACATTAAAACAGCGTCTTCTGGGCTTTACTGCAGTTAATTAACAGCTGTGTACAGTGGTTTACAGTATTAATAATCATCTAGAGTGATATGTAGCAGTGTAGAGTATTATATTGATATACGTACATGATTTGGGGATTAATACAGTCATTTGTTCATATTCGTACTTAGTAGGCCTACGCGGATGACTGTGTGCTCCTTAGTCCGAGCTCAGCTGGCCTGCAGCAGCTTCTTAATGTGTGTTCGTTGTATGGAGAACAACATGACATAAAATATAATGATGTAAAGAGTGTGATCATGATCTCCAGAACAAATGAGGATAAACATGTGATTTTCCCTGACTTTAAGCTGTCAGGTCAAGTTTTAAAAACCTGTAGTCAGGTGAAATATCTTGGTCATGTGATCACAGACACACTGACTGATGACGAGGACATTCTGCGTCAGTCTCGCATGTTATATGTGCAAGCAAATGTGCTAAGACGGAAATCTGGCTGTTGTTCTGATGATGTGAAGCTGACTCTGTTTAAAGCTTATTGCACACCGCTGTACACTGCACATCTGTGGTCAAATTACAAAAAAACGAGCTTTCGGAGAGATTACAAGTGGCATATAATGACTCTTTGAGAATCTTGTTAAAACGGCCCAGATGGACCAGCGCCACTGAAATGTTTGTGAATGCTCGAGTCAACACTCTCCAGTCTGTCTTAAGAAATATCATGTATAAGTTCATTTGTCGTCTAAACAACTCAGAAAATCAGATTGTGATGGAACTGACTAACGTTGCATTTAGTGCCACACGATACACGTCACTGCTTTGGAAACACTGGTATAAGTGTCTTTTAATAAGGGGCTGCTAGACCACCCCGTATGTCGTTGTTGCTTGTTGTTGTTTCCTGTCCTGTCTTGTATTTTTAACTGGACCCAGAGTCTGTACTAATAAATTATCTATCTATCTATCTATCTATCCTTCCTCCCTGTAGCTGTCAGCTTGAGCCTACATTAATAACTGCCTTTGTACTGAAATTATTATTGTCAATAAAGATTTATTGAAGAGATTAAAAAAAAAAAATCATAAAATTAAATGTCTGTTGATGCATTCAAAAGAGAAGATCAAGAATTCAGGAATTTAAAAATACAATTCATCCAACCCATTGAAACGCGTTGTGTCTGCTGCCCTCTGCCGGTCACAACGGGGAACTGCATCGCACCGTAGCGTCAAGCTAGAGAAGTTACATAAGGCCACAAGCGGAAGTCGCCGCTCGCTTTCTAAATAAAAGATGACTCCGACCGCCCCAACTTTACGGTCAGGTAACGATAAGTACTGTGGCCTCTCACAGAGTGTTTTAGACGAGGAACAGCTTCAGAAGTAGACGCTTTATTTATTTAACCCTGGCAGAGTGTGATACGGTCGTGACGCTCTCAAATTTCAGCGGATATCAACCGATAGCATTAGCAACATAGCCCGTTAGCAGCTCCAACTCTCGGGTCTCGTCCTCGGACAGCTGGGCTCCCCGGGACACAATCCAACTTCTGGCTGTCTTGCTCGGACAGCTGTACAACCCCGGGACCCCCCAGCACCATCACCACGGCTACAAATCACTCATTTCACCAGACAAAGTTGAGGTAAAGCCCACAGCCAGCCGCGGTCGCCATTTTTATTTTATTTTGAAAGAGTTCCGGAAGTAGGCATCCATGCTATATTGTGTCTGTCTTTACTCTGTATGCTGCCCTCTGGCGGTGAAACAGCGGCACTGCACCACGCCGTTTTCTCAATAAAATCGCGCTTCTCTTCTTCCTCCTGCCTGTTTTTGTGTCAATTCCAGAGGGGAACTGATGACGCCATCTAAACAACCTGTGACTCAAATCATAGGAAAGCTGTCAAAACATTTAATATGTCCTTTTAATCACTGTCTGTATTTATTTGAATGTGCCCCCGCTGGAGATAAAAAGAAAAAAACTTCATGAAATTAAATGTTTGACACATTCAAACAGGAAGAGCAAGGATTCAGGGATTTAAAATGAAAGATCATCCTACATTCAAACACTACACACGATATGCTGAGACATTTAATTTCTTTCTTTGGGTGTGTGTGAGATATAATATCTTTTTTTTAAACATTGATAAGCTCCAATAGCAGCAGCTGTGAGGTGATTTATGTTTATATTTCAGTCTACTATTAATTTCTTCCATATAAAACTGTTGAGAACCTGATATAACAGGACAGTGGCTCTTGATCGCCCCCCTTGTGGTGACTTTAGAGAACTGCAGCTCACTGCAAACACACATTAAAACAGCGTCCTTCTGGGCTTTACTGCAGTTAATTAACAGCTGTGTACAGTGGTTTACAGTATTAATAATCATCTAGAGTGATATGTAGCAGTGTAGAGTATTATATTGATATACGTACATGATTTGGGGATTAATACAGTCATTTGTTCATATTCGTACTTAGTAGGCCTACGCGGATGACTGTGTGCTCCTTAGTCCGAGCTCAGCTGGCCTGCAGCAGCTTCTTAATGTGTGTTCGTTGTATGGAGAACAACATGACATAAAATATAATGATGTAAAGAGTGTGATCATGATCTCCAGAACAAATGAGGATAAACATGTGATTTTCCCTGACTTTAAGCTGTCAGGTCAAGTTTTAAAAACCTGTAGTCAGGTGAAATATCTTGGTCATGTGATCACAGACACACTGACTGATGACGAGGACATTCTGCGTCAGTCTCGCATGTTATATGTGCAAGCAAATGTGCTAAGACGGAAATTTGGCTGTTGTTCTGATGATGTGAAGCTGACTCTGTTTAAAGCTTATTGCACACCGCTGTACACTGCACATCTGTGGTCAAATTACAAAAAAACGAGCTTTCGGAGAGATTACAAGTGGCATATAATGACTCTTTGAGAATCTTGTTAAAACGGCCCAGATGGACCAGCGCCACTGAAATGTTTGTGAATGCTCGAGTCAACACTCTCCAGTCTGTCTTAAGAAATATCATGTATAAGTTCATTTGTCGTCTAAACAACTCAGAAAATCAGATTGTGATGGAACTGACTAACGTTGCATTTAGTGCCACACGATACACGTCACTGCTTTGGAAACACTGGTATAAGTGTCTTTTAATAAGGGGCTGCTAGACCACCCCGTATGTCGTTGTTGCTTGTTGTTGTTTCCTGTCCTGTCTTGTATTTTTAACTGGACCCAGAGTCTGTACTAATAAATTATCTATCTATCTATCTATCTATCCTTCCTCCCTGTAGCTGTCAGCTTGAGCCTACATTAATAACTGCCTTTGTACTGAAATTATTATTGTCAATAAAGATTTATTGAAGAGATTAAAAAAAAAAAATCATAAAATTAAATGTCTGTTGATGCATTCAAAAGAGAAGATCAAGAATTCAGGAATTTAAAAATACAATTCATCCAACCCATTGAAACGCGTTGTGTCTGCTGCCCTCTGCCGGTCACAACGGGGAACTGCATCGCACCGTAGCGTCAAGCTAGAGAAGTTACATAAGGCCACAAGCGGAAGTCGCCGCTCGCTTTCTAAATAAAAGATGACTCCGACCGCCCCAACTTTACGGTCAGGTAACGATAAGTACTGTGGCCTCTCACAGAGTGTTTTAGACGAGGAACAGCTTCAGAAGTAGACGCTTTATTTATTTAACCCTGGCAGAGTGTGATACGGTCGTGACGCTCTCAAATTTCAGCGGATATCAACCGATAGCATTAGCAACATAGCCCGTTAGCAGCTCCAACTCTCGGGTCTCGTCCTCGGACAGCTGGGCTCCCCGGGACACAATCCAACTTCTGGCTGTCTTGCTCGGACAGCTGTACAACCCCGGGACCCCCCAGCACCATCACCACGGCTACAAATCACTCATTTCACCAGACAAAGTTGAGGTAAAGCCCACAGCCAGCCGCGGTCGCCATTTTTATTTTATTTTGAAAGAGTTCCGGAAGTAGGCATCCATGCTATATTGTGTCTGTCTTTACTCTGTATGCTGCCCTCTGGCGGTGAAACAGCGGCACTGCACCACGCCGTTTTCTCAATAAAATCGCGCTTCTCTTCTTCCTCCTGCCTGTTTTTGTGTCAATTCCAGAGGGGAACTGATGACGCCATCTAAACAACCTGTGACTCAAATCATAGGAAAGCTGTCAAAACATTTAATATGTCCTTTTAATCACTGTCTGTATTTATTTGAATGTGCCCCCGCTGGAGATAAAAAGAAAAAAACTTCATGAAATTAAATGTTTGACACATTCAAACAGGAAGAGCAAGGATTCAGGGATTTAAAATGAAAGATCATCCTACATTCAAACACTACACACGATATGCTGAGACATTTAATTTCTTTCTTTGGGTGTGTGTGAGATATAATATCTTTTTTTTAAACATTGATAAGCTCCAATAGCAGCAGCTGTGAGGTGATTTATGTTTATATTTCAGTCTACTATTAATTTTCTTCCATATAAAACTGTTGAGAACCTGATATAACAGGACAGTGGCTCTTGATCGCCCCCCTTGTGGTGACTTTAGAGAACTGCAGCTCACTGCAAACACACATTAAAACAGCGTCTTCTGGGCTTTACTGCAGTTAATTAACAGCTGTGTACAGTGGTTTACAGTATTAATAATCATCTAGAGTGATATGTAGCAGTGTAGAGTATTATATTGATATACGTACATGATTTGGGGATTAATACAGTCATTTGTTCATATTCGTACTTAGTAGGCCTACGCGGATGACTGTGTGCTCCTTAGTCCGAGCTCAGCTGGCCTGCAGCAGCTTCTTAATGTGTGTTCGTTGTATGGAGAACAACATGACATAAAATATAATGATGTAAAGAGTGTGATCATGATCTCCAGAACAAATGAGGATAAACATGTGATTTTCCCTGACTTTAAGCTGTCAGGTCAAGTTTTAAAAACCTGTAGTCAGGTGAAATATCTTGGTCATGTGATCACAGACACACTGACTGATGACGAGGACATTCTGCGTCAGTCTCGCATGTTATATGTGCAAGCAAATGTGCTAAGACGGAAATTTGGCTGTTGTTCTGATGATGTGAAGCTGACTCTGTTTAAAGCTTATTGCACACCGCTGTACACTGCACATCTGTGGTCAAATTACAAAAAAACGAGCTTTCGGAGAGATTACAAGTGGCATATAATGACTCTTTGAGAATCTTGTTAAAACGGCCCAGATGGACCAGCGCCACTGAAATGTTTGTGAATGCTCGAGTCAACACTCTCCAGTCTGTCTTAAGAAATATCATGTATAAGTTCATTTGTCGTCTAAACAACTCAGAAAATCAGATTGTGATGGAACTGACTAACGTTGCATTTAGTGCCACACGATACACGTCACTGCTTTGGAAACACTGGTATAAGTGTCTTTTAATAAGGGGCTGCTAGACCACCCCGTATGTCGTTGTTGCTTGTTGTTGTTTCCTGTCCTGTCTTGTATTTTTAACTGGACCCAGAGTCTGTACTAATAAATTATCTATCTATCTATCTATCTATCCTTCCTCCCTGTAGCTGTCAGCTTGAGCCTACATTAATAACTGCCTTTGTACTGAAATTATTATTGTCAATAAAGATTTATTGAAGAGATTAAAAAAAAAAAATCATAAAATTAAATGTCTGTTGATGCATTCAAAAGAGAAGATCAAGAATTCAGGAATTTAAAAATACAATTCATCCAACCCATTGAAACGCGTTGTGTCTGCTGCCCTCTGCCGGTCACAACGGGGAACTGCATCGCACCGTAGCGTCAAGCTAGAGAAGTTACATAAGGCCACAAGCGGAAGTCGCCGCTCGCTTTCTAAATAAAAGATGACTCCGACCGCCCCAACTTTACGGTCAGGTAACGATAAGTACTGTGGCCTCTCACAGAGTGTTTTAGACGAGGAACAGCTTCAGAAGTAGACGCTTTATTTATTTAACCCTGGCAGAGTGTGATACGGTCGTGACGCTCTCAAATTTCAGCGGATATCAACCGATAGCATTAGCAACATAGCCCGTTAGCAGCTCCAACTCTCGGGTCTCGTCCTCGGACAGCTGGGCTCCCCGGGACACAATCCAACTTCTGGCTGTCTTGCTCGGACAGCTGTACAACCCCGGGACCCCCCCAGCACCATCACCACGGCTACAAATCACTCATTTCACCAGACAAAGTTGAGGTAAAGCCCACAGCCAGCCGCGGTCGCCATTTTTATTTTATTTTGAAAGAGTTCCGGAAGTAGGCATCCATGCTATATTGTGTCTGTCTTTACTCTGTATGCTGCCCTCTGGCGGTGAAACAGCGGCACTGCACCACGCCGTTTTCTCAATAAAATCGCGCTTCTCTTCTTCCTCCTGCCTGTTTTTGTGTCAATTCCAGAGGGGAACTGATGACGCCATCTAAACAACCTGTGACTCAAATCATAGGAAAGCTGTCAAAACATTTAATATGTCCTTTTAATCACTGTCTGTATTTATTTGAATGTGCCCCCGCTGGAGATAAAAAGAAAAAAACTTCATGAAATTAAATGTTTGACACATTCAAACAGGAAGAGCAAGGATTCAGGGATTTAAAATGAAAGATCATCCTACATTCAAACACTACACACGATATGCTGAGACATTTAATTTCTTTCTTTGGGTGTGTGTGAGATATAATATCTTTTTTTTAAACATTGATAAGCTCCAATAGCAGCAGCTGTGAGGTGATTTATGTTTATATTTCAGTCTACTATTAATTTTCTTCCATATAAAACTGTTGAGAACCTGATATAACAGGACAGTGGCTCTTGATCGCCCCCCTTGTGGTGACTTTAGAGAACTGCAGCTCACTGCAAACACACATTAAAACAGCGTCTTCTGGGCTTTACTGCAGTTAATTAACAGCTGTGTACAGTGGTTTACAGTATTAATAATCATCTAGAGTGATATGTAGCAGTGTAGAGTATTATATTGATATACGTACATGATTTGGGGATTAATACAGTCATTTGTTCATATTCGTACTTAGTAGGCCTACGCGGATGACTGTGTGCTCCTTAGTCCGAGCTCAGCTGGCCTGCAGCAGCTTCTTAATGTGTGTTCGTTGTATGGAGAACAACATGACATAAAATATAATGATGTAAAGAGTGTGATCATGATCTCCAGAACAAATGAGGATAAACATGTGATTTTCCCTGACTTTAAGCTGTCAGGTCAAGTTTTAAAAACCTGTAGTCAGGTGAAATATCTTGGTCATGTGATCACAGACACACTGACTGATGACGAGGACATTCTGCGTCAGTCTCGCATGTTATATGTGCAAGCAAATGTGCTAAGACGGAAATTTGGCTGTTGTTCTGATGATGTGAAGCTGACTCTGTTTAAAGCTTATTGCACACCGCTGTACACTGCACATCTGTGGTCAAATTACAAAAAAACGAGCTTTCGGAGAGATTACAAGTGGCATATAATGACTCTTTGAGAATCTTGTTAAAACGGCCCAGATGGACCAGCGCCACTGAAATGTTTGTGAATGCTCGAGTCAACACTCTCCAGTCTGTCTTAAGAAATATCATGTATAAGTTCATTTGTCGTCTAAACAACTCAGAAAATCAGATTGTGATGGAACTGACTAACGTTGCATTTAGTGCCACACGATACACGTCACTGCTTTGGAAACACTGGTATAAGTGTCTTTTAATAAGGGGCTGCTAGACCACCCCGTATGTCGTTGTTGCTTGTTGTTGTTTCCTGTCCTGTCTTGTATTTTTAACTGGACCCAGAGTCTGTACTAATAAATTATCTATCTATCTATCTATCTATCCTTCCTCCCTGTAGCTGTCAGCTTGAGCCTACATTAATAACTGCCTTTGTACTGAAATTATTATTGTCAATAAAGATTTATTGAAGAGATTAAAAAAAAAAATCATAAAATTAAATGTCTGTTGATGCATTCAAAAGAGAAGATCAAGAATTCAGGAATTTAAAAATACAATTCATCCAACCCATTGAAACGCGTTGTGTCTGCTGCCCTCTGCCGGTCACAACGGGGAACTGCATCGCACCGTAGCGTCAAGCTAGAGAAGTTACATAAGGCCACAAGCGGAAGTCGCCGCTCGCTTTCTAAATAAAAGATGACTCCGACCGCCCCAACTTTACGGTCAGGTAACGATAAGTACTGTGGCCTCTCACAGAGTGTTTTAGACGAGGAACAGCTTCAGAAGTAGACGCTTTATTTATTTAACCCTGGCAGAGTGTGATACGGTCGTGACGCTCTCAAATTTCAGCGGATATCAACCGATAGCATTAGCAACATAGCCCGTTAGCAGCTCCAACTCTCGGGTCTCGTCCTCGGACAGCTGGGCTCCCCGGGACACAATCCAACTTCTGGCTGTCTTGCTCGGACAGCTGTACAACCCCGGGACCCCCCAGCACCATCACCACGGCTACAAATCACTCATTTCACCAGACAAAGTTGAGGTAAAGCCCACAGCCAGCCGCGGTCGCCATTTTTATTTTATTTTGAAAGAGTTCCGGAAGTAGGCATCCATGCTATATTGTGTCTGTCTTTACTCTGTATGCTGCCCTCTGGCGGTGAAACAGCGGCACTGCACCACGCCGTTTTCTCAATAAAATCGCGCTTCTCTTCTTCCTCCTGCCTGTTTTTGTGTCAATTCCAGAGGGGAACTGATGACGCCATCTAAACAACCTGTGACTCAAATCATAGGAAAGCTGTCAAAACATTTAATATGTCCTTTTAATCACTGTCTGTATTTATTTGAATGTGCCCCCGCTGGAGATAAAAAGAAAAAAACTTCATGAAATTAAATGTTTGACACATTCAAACAGGAAGAGCAAGGATTCAGGGATTTAAAATGAAAGATCATCCTACATTCAAACACTACACACGATATGCTGAGACATTTAATTTCTTTCTTTGGGTGTGTGTGAGATATAATATCTTTTTTTAAACATTGATAAGCTCCAATAGCAGCAGCTGTGAGGTGATTTATGTTTATATTTCAGTCTACTATTAATTTTCTTCCATATAAAACTGTTGAGAACCTGATATAACAGGACAGTGGCTCTTGATCGCCCCCCTTGTGGTGACTTTAGAGAACTGCAGCTCACTGCAAACACACATTAAAACAGCGTCTTCTGGGCTTTACTGCAGTTAATTAACAGCTGTGTACAGTGGTTTACAGTATTAATAATCATCTAGAGTGATATGTAGCAGTGTAGAGTATTATATTGATATACGTACATGATTTGGGGATTAATACAGTCATTTGTTCATATTCGTACTTAGTAGGCCTACGCGGATGACTGTGTGCTCCTTAGTCCGAGCTCAGCTGGCCTGCAGCAGCTTCTTAATGTGTGTTCGTTGTATGGAGAACAACATGACATAAAATATAATGATGTAAAGAGTGTGATCATGATCTCCAGAACAAATGAGGATAAACATGTGATTTTCCCTGACTTTAAGCTGTCAGGTCAAGTTTTAAAAACCTGTAGTCAGGTGAAATATCTTGGTCATGTGATCACAGACACACTGACTGATGACGAGGACATTCTGCGTCAGTCTCGCATGTTATATGTGCAAGCAAATGTGCTAAGACGGAAATTTGGCTGTTGTTCTGATGATGTGAAGCTGACTCTGTTTAAAGCTTATTGCACACCGCTGTACACTGCACATCTGTGGTCAAATTACAAAAAAACGAGCTTTCGGAGAGATTACAAGTGGCATATAATGACTCTTTGAGAATCTTGTTAAAACGGCCCAGATGGACCAGCGCCACTGAAATGTTTGTGAATGCTCGAGTCAACACTCTCCAGTCTGTCTTAAGAAATATCATGTATAAGTTCATTTGTCGTCTAAACAACTCAGAAAATCAGATTGTGATGGAACTGACTAACGTTGCATTTAGTGCCACACGATACACGTCACTGCTTTGGAAACACTGGTATAAGTGTCTTTTAATAAGGGGCTGCTAGACCACCCCGTATGTCGTTGTTGCTTGTTGTTGTTTCCTGTCCTGTCTTGTATTTTTAACTGGACCCAGAGTCTGTACTAATAAATTATCTATCTATCTATCTATCTATCTATCCTTCCTCCCTGTAGCTGTCAGCTTGAGCCTACATTAATAACTGCCTTTGTACTGAAATTATTATTGTCAATAAAGATTTATTGAAGAGATTAAAAAAAAAAAATCATAAAATTAAATGTCTGTTGATGCATTCAAAAGAGAAGATCAAGAATTCAGGAATTTAAAAATACAATTCATCCAACCCATTGAAACGCGTTGTGTCTGCTGCCCTCTGCCGGTCACAACGGGGAACTGCATCGCACCGTAGCGTCAAGCTAGAGAAGTTACATAAGGCCACAAGCGGAAGTCGCCGCTCGCTTTCTAAATAAAAGATGACTCCGACCGCCCCAACTTTACGGTCAGGTAACGATAAGTACTGTGGCCTCTCACAGAGTGTTTTAGACGAGGAACAGCTTCAGAAGTAGACGCTTTATTTATTTAACCCTGGCAGAGTGTGATACGGTCGTGACGCTCTCAAATTTCAGCGGATATCAACCGATAGCATTAGCAACATAGCCCGTTAGCAGCTCCAACTCTCGGGTCTCGTCCTCGGACAGCTGGGCTCCCCGGGACACAATCCAACTTCTGGCTGTCTTGCTCGGACAGCTGTACAACCCCGGGACCCCCCAGCACCATCACCACGGCTACAAATCACTCATTTCACCAGACAAAGTTGAGGTAAAGCCCACAGCCAGCCGCGGTCGCCATTTTTATTTTATTTTGAAAGAGTTCCGGAAGTAGGCATCCATGCTATATTGTGTCTGTCTTTACTCTGTATGCTGCCCTCTGGCGGTGAAACAGCGGCACTGCACCACGCCGTTTTCTCAATAAAATCGCGCTTCTCTTCTTCCTCCTGCCTGTTTTTGTGTCAATTCCAGAGGGGAACTGATGACGCCATCTAAACAACCTGTGACTCAAATCATAGGAAAGCTGTCAAAAACATTTAATATGTCCTTTTAATCACTGTCTGTATTTATTTGAATGTGCCCCCGCTGGAGATAAAAAGAAAAAAACTTCATGAAATTAAATGTTTGACACATTCAAACAGGAAGAGCAAGGATTCAGGGATTTAAAATGAAAGATCATCCTACATTCAAACACTACACACGATATGCTGAGACATTTAATTTCTTTCTTTGGGTGTGTGTGAGATATAATATCTTTTTTTTAAACATTGATAAGCTCCAATAGCAGCAGCTGTGAGGTGATTTATCTTTATATTTCAGTCTACTATTAATTTTCTTCCATATAAAACTGTTGAGAACCTGATATAACAGGACAGTGGCTCTTGATCGCCCCCCTTGTGGTGACTTTAGAGAACTGCAGCTCACTGCAAACACACATTAAAACAGCGTCTTCTGGGCTTTACTGCAGTTAATTAACAGCTGTGTACAGTGGTTTACAGTATTAATAATCATCTAGAGTGATATGTAGCAGTGTAGAGTATTATATTGATATACGTACATGATTTGGGGATTAATACAGTCATTTGTTCATATTCGTACTTAGTAGGCCTACGCGGATGACTGTGTGCTCCTTAGTCCGAGCTCAGCTGGCCTGCAGCAGCTTCTTAATGTGTGTTCGTTGTATGGAGAACAACATGACATAAAATATAATGATGTAAAGAGTGTGATCATGATCTCCAGAACAAATGAGGATAAACATGTGATTTTCCCTGACTTTAAGCTGTCAGGTCAAGTTTTAAAAACCTGTAGTCAGGTGAAATATCTTGGTCATGTGATCACAGACACACTGACTGATGACGAGGACATTCTGCGTCAGTCTCGCATGTTATATGTGCAAGCAAATGTGCTAAGACGGAAATTTGGCTGTTGTTCTGATGATGTGAAGCTGACTCTGTTTAAAGCTTATTGCACACCGCTGTACACTGCACATCTGTGGTCAAATTACAAAAAAACGAGCTTTCGGAGAGATTACAAGTGGCATATAATGACTCTTTGAGAATCTTGTTAAAACGGCCCAGATGGACCAGCGCCACTGAAATGTTTGTGAATGCTCGAGTCAACACTCTCCAGTCTGTCTTAAGAAATATCATGTATAAGTTCATTTGTCGTCTAAACAACTCAGAAAATCAGATTGTGATGGAACTGACTAACGTTGCATTTAGTGCCACACGATACACGTCACTGCTTTGGAAACACTGGTATAAGTGTCTTTTAATAAGGGGCTGCTAGACCACCCCGTATGTCGTTGTTGCTTGTTGTTGTTTCCTGTCCTGTCTTGTATTTTTAACTGGACCCAGAGTCTGTACTAATAAATTATCTATCTATCTATCTATCTATCTATCCTTCCTCCCTGTAGCTGTCAGCTTGAGCCTACATTAATAACTGCCTTTGTACTGAAATTATTATTGTCAATAAAGATTTATTGAAGAGATTAAAAAAAAAAAATCATAAAATTAAATGTCTGTTGATGCATTCAAAAGAGAAGATCAAGAATTCAGGAATTTAAAAATACAATTCATCCAACCCATTGAAACGCGTTGTGTCTGCTGCCCTCTGCCGGTCACAACGGGGAACTGCATCGCACCGTAGCGTCAAGCTAGAGAAGTTACATAAG
The DNA here is from genome assembly GCF_905171665.1 of Trachurus trachurus. Lineage (NCBI taxonomy): Eukaryota > Metazoa > Chordata > Actinopteri > Carangiformes > Carangidae > Trachurus > Trachurus trachurus. Next base: position 14,665,514 of record NC_139914.1, read on the forward strand.
GCCACAAGCGGAAGTCGCCGCTCGCTTTCTAAATAAAAGATGACTCCGACCGCCCCAACTTTACGGTCAGGTAACGATAAGTACTGTGGCCTCTCACAGAGTGTTTTAGACGAGGAACAGCTTCAGAAGTAGACGCTTTATTTATTTAACCCTGGCAGAGTGTGATACGGTCGTGACGCTCTCAAATTTCAGCGGATATCAACCGATAGCATTAGCAACATAGCCCGTTAGCAGCTCCAACTCTCGGGTCTCGTCCTCGGACAGCTGGGCTCCCCGGGACACAATCCAACTTCTGGCTGTCTTGCTCGGACAGCTGTACAACCCCGGGACCCCCCAGCACCATCACCACGGCTACAAATCACTCATTTCACCAGACAAAGTTGAGGTAAAGCCCACAGCCAGCCGCGGTCGCCATTTTTATTTTATTTTGAAAGAGTTCCGGAAGTAGGCATCCATGCTATATTGTGTCTGTCTTTACTCTGTATGCTGCCCTCTGGCGGTGAAACAGCGGCACTGCACCACGCCGTTTTCTCAATAAAATCGCGCTTCTCTTCTTCCTCCTGCCTGTTTTTGTGTCAATTCCAGAGGGGAACTGATGACGCCATCTAAACAACCTGTGACTCAAATCATAGGAAAGCTGTCAAAACATTTAATATGTCCTTTTAATCACTGTCTGTATTTATTTGAATGTGCCCCCGCTGGAGATAAAAAGAAAAAAACTTCATGAAATTAAATGTTTGACACATTCAAACAGGAAGAGCAAGGATTCAGGGATTTAAAATGAAAGATCATCCTACATTCAAACACTACACACGATATGCTGAGACATTTAATTTCTTTCTTTGGGTGTGTGTGAGATATAATATCTTTTTTTTAAACATTGATAAGCTCCAATAGCAGCAGCTGTGAGGTGATTTATCTTTATATTTCAGTCTACTATTAATTTTCTTCCATATAAAACTGTTGAGAACCTGATATAACAGGACAGTGGCTCTTGATCGCCCCCCTTGTGGTGACTTTAGAGAACTGCAGCTCACTGCAAACACACATTAAAACAGCGTCTTCTGGGCTTTACTGCAGTTAATTAACAGCTGTGTACAGTGGTTTACAGTATTAATAATCATCTAGAGTGATATGTAGCAGTGTAGAGTATTATATTGATATACGTACATGATTTGGGGATTAATACAGTCATTTGTTCATATTCGTACTTAGTAGGCCTACGCGGATGACTGTGTGCTCCTTAGTCCGAGCTCAGCTGGCCTGCAGCAGCTTCTTAATGTGTGTTCGTTGTATGGAGAACAACATGACATAAAATATAATGATGTAAAGAGTGTGATCATGATCTCCAGAACAAATGAGGATAAACATGTGATTTTCCCTGACTTTAAGCTGTCAGGTCAAGTTTTAAAAACCTGTAGTCAGGTGAAATATCTTGGTCATGTGATCACAGACACACTGACTGATGACGAGGACATTCTGCGTCAGTCTCGCATGTTATATGTGCAAGCAAATGTGCTAAGACGGAAATTTGGCTGTTGTTCTGATGATGTGAAGCTGACTCTGTTTAAAGCTTATTGCACACCGCTGTACACTGCACATCTGTGGTCAAATTACAAAAAAACGAGCTTTCGGAGAGATTACAAGTGGCATATAATGACTCTTTGAGAATCTTGTTAAAACGGCCCAGATGGACCAGCGCCACTGAAATGTTTGTGAATGCTCGAGTCAACACTCTCCAGTCTGTCTTAAGAAATATCATGTATAAGTTCATTTGTCGTCTAAACAACTCAGAAAATCAGATTGTGATGGAACTGACTAACGTTGCATTTAGTGCCACACGATACACGTCACTGCTTTGGAAACACTGGTATAAGTGTCTTTTAATAAGGGGCTGCTAGACCACCCCGTATGTCGTTGTTGCTTGTTGTTGTTTCCTGTCCTGTCTTGTATTTTTAACTGGACCCAGAGTCTGTACTAATAAATTATCTATCTATCTATCTATCTATCCTTCCTCCCTGTAGCTGTCAGCTTGAGCCTACATTAATAACTGCCTTTGTACTGAAATTATTATTGTCAATAAAGATTTATTGAAGAGATTAAAAAAAAAAAATCATAAAATTAAATGTCTGTTGATGCATTCAAAAGAGAAGATCAAGAATTCAGGAATTTAAAAATACAATTCATCCAACCCATTGAAACGCGTTGTGTCTGCTGCCCTCTGCCGGTCACAACGGGGAACTGCATCGCACCGTAGCGTCAAGCTAGAGAAGTTACATAAGGCCACAAGCGGAAGTCGCCGCTCGCTTTCTAAATAAAAGATGACTCCGACCGCCCCAACTTTACGGTCAGGTAACGATAAGTACTGTGGCCTCTCACAGAGTGTTTTAGACGAGGAACAGCTTCAGAAGTAGACGCTTTATTTATTTAACCCTGGCAGAGTGTGATACGGTCGTGACGCTCTCAAATTTCAGCGGATATCAACCGATAGCATTAGCAACATAGCCCGTTAGCAGCTCCAACTCTCGGGTCTCGTCCTCGGACAGCTGGGCTCCCCGGGACACAATCCAACTTCTGGCTGTCTTGCTCGGACAGCTGTACAACCCCGGGACCCCCCAGCACCATCACCACGGCTACAAATCACTCATTTCACCAGACAAAGTTGAGGTAAAGCCCACAGCCAGCCGCGGTCGCCATTTTTATTTTATTTTGAAAGAGTTCCGGAAGTAGGCATCCATGCTATATTGTGTCTGTCTTTACTCTGTATGCTGCCCTCTGGCGGTGAAACAGCGGCACTGCACCACGCCGTTTTCTCAATAAAATCGCGCTTCTCTTCTTCCTCCTGCCTGTTTTTGTGTCAATTCCAGAGGGGAACTGATGACGCCATCTAAACAACCTGTGACTCAAATCATAGGAAAGCTGTCAAAACATTTAATATGTCCTTTTAATCACTGTCTGTATTTATTTGAATGTGCCCCCGCTGGAGATAAAAAGAAAAAAACTTCATGAAATTAAATGTTTGACACATTCAAACAGGAAGAGCAAGGATTCAGGGATTTAAAATGAAAGATCATCCTACATTCAAACACTACACACGATATGCTGAGACATTTAATTTCTTTCTTTGGGTGTGTGTGAGATATAATATCTTTTTTTTAAACATTGATAAGCTCCAATAGCAGCAGCTGTGAGGTGATTTATGTTTATATTTCAGTCTACTATTAATTTTCTTCCATATAAAACTGTTGAGAACCTGATATAACAGGACAGTGGCTCTTGATCGCCCCCCTTGTGGTGACTTTAGAGAACTGCAGCTCACTGCAAACACACATTAAAACAGCGTCTTCTGGGCTTTACTGCAGTTAATTAACAGCTGTGTACAGTGGTTTACAGTATTAATAATCATCTAGAGTGATATGTAGCAGTGTAGAGTATTATATTGATATACGTACATGATTTGGGGATTAATACAGTCATTTGTTCATATTCGTACTTAGTAGGCCTACGCGGATGACTGTGTGCTCCTTAGTCCGAGCTCAGCTGGCCTGCAGCAGCTTCTTAATGTGTGTTCGTTGTATGGAGAACAACATGACATAAAATATAATGATGTAAAGAGTGTGATCATGATCTCCAGAACAAATGAGGATAAACATGTGATTTTCCCTGACTTTAAGCTGTCAGGTCAAGTTTTAAAAACCTGTAGTCAGGTGAAATATCTTGGTCATGTGATCACAGACACACTGACTGATGACGAGGACATTCTGCGTCAGTCTCGCATGTTATATGTGCAAGCAAATGTGCTAAGACGGAAATTTGGCTGTTGTTCTGATGATGTGAAGCTGACTCTGTTTAAAGCTTATTGCACACCGCTGTACACTGCACATCTGTGGTCAAATTACAAAAAAACGAGCTTTCGGAGAGATTACAAGTGGCATATAATGACTCTTTGAGAATCTTGTTAAAACGGCCCAGATGGACCAGCGCCACTGAAATGTTTGTGAATGCTCGAGTCAACACTCTCCAGTCTGTCTTAAGAAATATCATGTATAAGTTCATTTGTCGTCTAAACAACTCAGAAAATCAGATTGTGATGGAACTGACTAACGTTGCATTTAGTGCCACACGATACACGTCACTGCTTTGGAAACACTGGTATAAGTGTCTTTTAATAAGGGGCTGCTAGACCACCCCGTATGTCGTTGTTGCTTGTTGTTGTTTCCTGTCCTGTCTTGTATTTTTAACTGGACCCAGAGTCTGTACTAATAAATTATCTATCTATCTATCTATCTATCTATCCTTCCTCCCTGTAGCTGTCAGCTTGAGCCTACATTAATAACTGCCTTTGTACTGAAATTATTATTGTCAATAAAGATTTATTGAAGAGATTAAAAAAAAAAAATCATAAAATTAAATGTCTGTTGATGCATTCAAAAGAGAAGATCAAGAATTCAGGAATTTAAAAATACAATTCATCCAACCCATTGAAACGCGTTGTGTCTGCTGCCCTCTGCCGGTCACAACGGGGAACTGCATCGCACCGTAGCGTCAAGCTAGAGAAGTTACATAAGGCCACAAGCGGAAGTCGCCGCTCGCTTTCTAAATAAAAGATGACTCCGACCGCCCCAACTTTACGGTCAGGTAACGATAAGTACTGTGGCCTCTCACAGAGTGTTTTAGACGAGGAACAGCTTCAGAAGTAGACGCTTTATTTATTTAACCCTGGCAGAGTGTGATACGGTCGTGACGCTCTCAAATTTCAGCGGATATCAACCGATAGCATTAGCAACATAGCCCGTTAGCAGCTCCAACTCTCGGGTCTCGTCCTCGGACAGCTGGGCTCCCCGGGACACAATCCAACTTCTGGCTGTCTTGCTCGGACAGCTGTACAACCCCGGGACCCCCCAGCACCATCACCACGGCTACAAATCACTCATTTCACCAGACAAAGTTGAGGTAAAGCCCACAGCCAGCCGCGGTCGCCATTTTTATTTTATTTTGAAAGAGTTCCGGAAGTAGGCATCCATGCTATATTGTGTCTGTCTTTACTCTGTATGCTGCCCTCTGGCGGTGAAACAGCGGCACTGCACCACGCCGTTTTCTCAATAAAATCGCGCTTCTCTTCTTCCTCCTGCCTGTTTTTGTGTCAATTCCAGAGGGGAACTGATGACGCCATCTAAACAACCTGTGACTCAAATCATAGGAAAGCTGTCAAAACATTTAATATGTCCTTTTAATCACTGTCTGTATTTATTTGAATGTGCCCCCGCTGGAGATAAAAAGAAAAAAACTTCATGAAATTAAATGTTTGACACATTCAAACAGGAAGAGCAAGGATTCAGGGATTTAAAATGAAAGATCATCCTACATTCAAACACTACACACGATATGCTGAGACATTTAATTTCTTTCTTTGGGTGTGTGTGAGATATAATATCTTTTTTTTAAACATTGATAAGCTCCAATAGCAGCAGCTGTGAGGTGATTTATGTTTATATTTCAGTCTACTATTAATTTTCTTCCATATAAAACTGTTGAGAACCTGATATAACAGGACAGTGGCTCTTGATCGCCCCCCTTGTGGTGACTTTAGAGAACTGCAGCTCACTGCAAACACACATTAAAACAGCGTCTTCTGGGCTTTACTGCAGTTAATTAACAGCTGTGTACAGTGGTTTACAGTATTAATAATCATCTAGAGTGATATGTAGCAGTGTAGAGTATTATATTGATATACGTACATGATTTGGGGATTAATACAGTCATTTGTTCATATTCGTACTTAGTAGGCCTACGCGGATGACTGTGTGCTCCTTAGTCCGAGCTCAGCTGGCCTGCAGCAGCTTCTTAATGTGTGTTCGTTGTATGGAGAACAACATGACATAAAATATAATGATGTAAAGAGTGTGATCATGATCTCCAGAACAAATGAGGATAAACATGTGATTTTCCCTGACTTTAAGCTGTCAGGTCAAGTTTTAAAAACCTGTAGTCAGGTGAAATATCTTGGTCATGTGATCACAGACACACTGACTGATGACGAGGACATTCTGCGTCAGTCTCGCATGTTATATGTGCAAGCAAATGTGCTAAGACGGAAATTTGGCTGTTGTTCTGATGATGTGAAGCTGACTCTGTTTAAAGCTTATTGCACACCGCTGTACACTGCACATCTGTGGTCAAATTACAAAAAAACGAGCTTTCGGAGAGATTACAAGTGGCATATAATGACTCTTTGAGAATCTTGTTAAAACGGCCCAGATGGACCAGCGCCACTGAAATGTTTGTGAATGCTCGAGTCAACACTCTCCAGTCTGTCTTAAGAAATATCATGTATAAGTTCATTTGTCGTCTAAACAACTCAGAAAATCAGATTGTGATGGAACTGACTAACGTTGCATTTAGTGCCACACGATACACGTCACTGCTTTGGAAACACTGGTATAAGTGTCTTTTAATAAGGGGCTGCTAGACCACCCCGTATGTCGTTGTTGCTTGTTGTTGTTTCCTGTCCTGTCTTGTATTTTTAACTGGACCCAGAGTCTGTACTAATAAATTATCTATCTATCTATCTATCTATCTATCCTTCCTCCCTGTAGCTGTCAGCTTGAGCCTACATTAATAACTGCCTTTGTACTGAAATTATTATTGTCAATAAAGATTTATTGAAGAGATTAAAAAAAAAAAATCATAAAATTAAATGTCTGTTGATGCATTCAAAAGAGAAGATCAAGAATTCAGGAATTTAAAAATACAATTCATCCAACCCATTGAAACGCGTTGTGTCTGCTGCCCTCTGCCGGTCACAACGGGGAACTGCATCGCACCGTAGCGTCAAGCTAGAGAAGTTACATAAGGCCACAAGCGGAAGTCGCCGCTCGCTTTCTAAATAAAAGATGACTCCGACCGCCCCAACTTTACGGTCAGGTAACGATAAGTACTGTGGCCTCTCACAGAGTGTTTTAGACGAGGAACAGCTTCAGAAGTAGACGCTTTATTTATTTAACCCTGGCAGAGTGTGATACGGTCGTGACGCTCTCAAATTTCAGCGGATATCAACCGATAGCATTAGCAACATAGCCCGTTAGCAGCTCCAACTCTCGGGTCTCGTCCTCGGACAGCTGGGCTCCCCGGGACACAATCCAACTTCTGGCTGTCTTGCTCGGACAGCTGTACAACCCCGGGACCCCCCAGCACCATCACCACGGCTACAAATCACTCATTTCACCAGACAAAGTTGAGGTAAAGCCCACAGCCAGCCGCGGTCGCCATTTTTATTTTATTTTGAAAGAGTTCCGGAAGTAGGCATCCATGCTATATTGTGTCTGTCTTTACTCTGTATGCTGCCCTCTGGCGGTGAAACAGCGGCACTGCACCACGCCGTTTTCTCAATAAAATCGCGCTTCTCTTCTTCCTCCTGCCTGTTTTTGTGTCAATTCCAGAGGGGAACTGATGACGCCATCTAAACAACCTGTGACTCAAATCATAGGAAAGCTGTCAAAACATTTAATATGTCCTTTTAATCACTGTCTGTATTTATTTGAATGTGCCCCCGCTGGAGATAAAAAGAAAAAAACTTCATGAAATTAAATGTTTGACACATTCAAACAGGAAGAGCAAGGATTCAGGGATTTAAAATGAAAGATCATCCTACATTCAAACACTACACACGATATGCTGAGACATTTAATTTCTTTCTTTGGGTGTGTGTGAGATATAATATCTTTTTTTTAAACATTGATAAGCTCCAATAGCAGCAGCTGTGAGGTGATTTATGTTTATATTTCAGTCTACTATTAATTTTCTTCCATATAAAACTGTTGAGAACCTGATATAACAGGACAGTGGCTCTTGATCGCCCCCCTTGTGGTGACTTTAGAGAACTGCAGCTCACTGCAAACACACATTAAAACAGCGTCTTCTGGGCTTTACTGCAGTTAATTAACAGCTGTGTACAGTGGTTTACAGTATTAATAATCATCTAGAGTGATATGTAGCAGTGTAGAGTATTATATTGATATACGTACATGATTTGGGGATTAATACAGTCATTTGTTCATATTCGTACTTAGTAGGCCTACGCGGATGACTGTGTGCTCCTTAGTCCGAGCTCAGCTGGCCTGCAGCAGCTTCTTAATGTGTGTTCGTTGTATGGAGAACAACATGACATAAAATATAATGATGTAAAGAGTGTGATCATGATCTCCAGAACAAATGAGGATAAACATGTGATTTTCCCTGACTTTAAGCTGTCAGGTCAAGTTTTAAAAACCTGTAGTCAGGTGAAATATCTTGGTCATGTGATCACAGACACACTGACTGATGACGAGGACATTCTGCGTCAGTCTCGCATGTTATATGTGCAAGCAAATGTGCTAAGACGGAAATTTGGCTGTTGTTCTGATGATGTGAAGCTGACTCTGTTTAAAGCTTATTGCACACCGCTGTACACTGCACATCTGTGGTCAAATTACAAAAAAACGAGCTTTCGGAGAGATTACAAGTGGCATATAATGACTCTTTGAGAATCTTGTTAAAACGGCCCAGATGGACCAGCGCCACTGAAATGTTTGTGAATGCTCGAGTCAACACTCTCCAGTCTGTCTTAAGAAATATCATGTATAAGTTCATTTGTCGTCTAAACAACTCAGAAAATCAGATTGTGATGGAACTGACTAACGTTGCATTTAGTGCCACACGATACACGTCACTGCTTTGGAAACACTGGTATAAGTGTCTTTTAATAAGGGGCTGCTAGACCACCCCGTATGTCGTTGTTGCTTGTTGTTGTTTCCTGTCCTGTCTTGTATTTTTAACTGGACCCAGAGTCTGTACTAATAAATTATCTATCTATCTATCTATCTATCTATCCTTCCTCCCTGTAGCTGTCAGCTTGAGCCTACATTAATAACTGCCTTTGTACTGAAATTATTATTGTCAATAAAGATTTATTGAAGAGATTAAAAAAAAAAAATCATAAAATTAAATGTCTGTTGATGCATTCAAAAGAGAAGATCAAGAATTCAGGAATTTAAAAATACAATTCATCCAACCCATTGAAACGCGTTGTGTCTGCTGCCCTCTGCCGGTCACAACGGGGAACTGCATCGCACCGTAGCGTCAAGCTAGAGAAGTTACATAAGGCCACAAGCGGAAGTCGCCGCTCGCTTTCTAAATAAAAGATGACTCCGACCGCCCCAACTTTACGGTCAGGTAACGATAAGTACTGTGGCCTCTCACAGAGTGTTTTAGACGAGGAACAGCTTCAGAAGTAGACGCTTTATTTATTTAACCCTGGCAGAGTGTGATACGGTCGTGACGCTCTCAAATTTCAGCGGATATCAACCGATAGCATTAGCAACATAGCCCGTTAGCAGCTCCAACTCTCGGGTCTCGTCCTCGGACAGCTGGGCTCCCCGGGACACAATCCAACTTCTGGCTGTCTTGCTCGGACAGCTGTACAACCCCGGGACCCCCCAGCACCATCACCACGGCTACAAATCACTCATTTCACCAGACAAAGTTGAGGTAAAGCCCACAGCCAGCCGCGGTCGCCATTTTTATTTTATTTTGAAAGAGTTCCGGAAGTAGGCATCCATGCTATATTGTGTCTGTCTTTACTCTGTATGCTGCCCTCTGGCGGTGAAACAGCGGCACTGCACCACGCCGTTTTCTCAATAAAATCGCGCTTCTCTTCTTCCTCCTGCCTGTTTTTGTGTCAATTCCAGAGGGGAACTGATGACGCCATCTAAACAACCTGTGACTCAAATCATAGGAAAGCTGTCAAAACATTTAATATGTCCTTTTAATCACTGTCTGTATTTATTTGAATGTGCCCCCGCTGGAGATAAAAAGAAAAAAACTTCATGAAATTAAATGTTTGACACATTCAAACAGGAAGAGCAAGGATTCAGGGATTTAAAATGAAAGATCATCCTACATTCAAACACTACACACGATATGCTGAGACATTTAATTTCTTTCTTTGGGTGTGTGTGAGATATAATATCTTTTTTTTAAACATTGATAAGCTCCAATAGCAGCAGCTGTGAGGTGATTTATGTTTATATTTCAGTCTACTATTAATTTTCTTCCATATAAAACTGTTGAGAACCTGATATAACAGGACAGTGGCTCTTGATCGCCCCCCTTGTGGTGACTTTAGAGAACTGCAGCTCACTGCAAACACACATTAAAACAGCGTCTTCTGGGCTTTACTGCAGTTAATTAACAGCTGTGTACAGTGGTTTACAGTATTAATAATCATCTAGAGTGATATGTAGCAGTGTAGAGTATTATATTGATATACGTACATGATTTGGGGATTAATACAGTCATTTGTTCATATTCGTACTTAGTAGGCCTACGCGGATGACTGTGTGCTCCTTAGTCCGAGCTCAGCTGGCCTGCAGCAGCTTCTTAATGTGTGTTCGTTGTATGGAGAACAACATGACATAAAATATAATGATGTAAAGAGTGTGATCATGATCTCCAGAACAAATGAGGATAAACATGTGATTTTCCCTGACTTTAAGCTGTCAGGTCAAGTTTTAAAAACCTGTAGTCAGGTGAAATATCTTGGTCATGTGATCACAGACACACTGACTGATGACGAGGACATTCTGCGTCAGTCTCGCATGTTATATGTGCAAGCAAATGTGCTAAGACGGAAATTTGGCTGTTGTTCTGATGATGTGAAGCTGACTCTGTTTAAAGCTTATTGCACACCGCTGTACACTGCACATCTGTGGTCAAATTACAAAAAAACGAGCTTTCGGAAGATTACAAGTGGCATATAATGACTCTTTGAGAATCTTGTTAAAACGGCCCAGATGGACCAGCGCCACTGAAATGTTTGTGAATGCTCGAGTCAACACTCTCCAGTCTGTCTTAAGAAATATCATGTATAAGTTCATTTGTCGTCTAAACAACTCAGAAAATCAGATTGTGATGGAACTGACTAACGTTGCATTTAGTGCCACACGATACACGTCACTGCTTTGGAAACACTGGTATAAGTGTCTTTTAATAAGGGGCTGCTAGACCACCCCGTATGTCGTTGTTGCTTGTTGTTGTTTCCTGTCCTGTCTTGTATTTTTAACTGGACCCAGAGTCTGTACTAATAAATTATCTATCTATCTATCTATCTATCCTTCCTCCCTGTAGCTGTCAGCTTGAGCCTACATTAATAACTGCCTTTGTACTGAAATTATTATTGTCAATAAAGATTTATTGAAGAGATTAAAAAAAAAAATCATAAAATTAAATGTCTGTTGATGCATTCAAAAGAGAAGATCAAGAATTCAGGAATTTAAAAATACAATTCATCCAACCCATTGAAACGCGTTGTGTCTGCTGCCCTCTGCCGGTCACAACGGGGAACTGCATCGCACCGTAGCGTCAAGCTAGAGAAGTTACATAAGGCCACAAGCGGAAGTCGCCGCTCGCTTTCTAAATAAAAGATGACTCCGACCGCCCCAACTTTACGGTCAGGTAACGATAAGTACTGTGGCCTCTCACAGAGTGTTTTAGACGAGGAACAGCTTCAGAAGTAGACGCTTTATTTATTTAACCCTGGCAGAGTGTGATACGGTCGTGACGCTCTCAAATTTCAGCGGATATCAACCGATAGCATTAGCAACATAGCCCGTTAGCAGCTCCAACTCTCGGGTCTCGTCCTCGGACAGCTGGGCTCCCCGGGACACAATCCAACTTCTGGCTGTCTTGCTCGGACAGCTGTACAACCCCGGGACCCCCCAGCACCATCACCACGGCTACAAATCACTCATTTCACCAGACAAAGTTGAGGTAAAGCCCACAGCCAGCCGCGGTCGCCATTTTTATTTTATTTTGAAAGAGTTCCGGAAGTAGGCATCCATGCTATATTGTGTCTGTCTTTACTCTGTATGCTGCCCTCTGGCGGTGAAACAGCGGCACTGCACCACGCCGTTTTCTCAATAAAATCGCGCTTCTCTTCTTCCTCCTGCCTGTTTTTGTGTCAATTCCAGAGGGGAACTGATGACGCCATCTAAACAACCTGTGACTCAAATCATAGGAAAGCTGTCAAAACATTTAATATGTCCTTTTAATCACTGTCTGTATTTATTTGAATGTGCCCCCGCTGGAGATAAAAAGAAAAAAACTTCATGAAATTAAATGTTTGACACATTCAAACAGGAAGAGCAAGGATTCAGGGATTTAAAATGAAAGATCATCCTACATTCAAACACTACACACGATATGCTGAGACATTTAATTTCTTTCTTTGGGTGTGTGTGAGATATAATATCTTTTTTTTAAACATTGATAAGCTCCAATAGCAGCAGCTGTGAGGTGATTTATGTTTATATTTCAGTCTACTATTAATTTTCTTCCATATAAAACTGTTGAGAACCTGAACTGCAGATACAATGGCCGACCAGGGCGCCGCCATACATCCAATCCATACCGGAAGTCCTAAGCGGAAACCGCCGTAAAACAAAAAGAAGAAGAAGAAGAAGAGAAGTCCCAAGCATGGATCTGTAACAAGAAAAGTGGAAAACACGGCTCAAGGGTGAGTTTTCGTTTGGTCACATCGAGTTAATTTAACTTTATGATAGTTAATGTCTGTTATTAGTCTCTTGTCAACTCGTATTCTTAAACGTAACGTTTTAATTGATGAGATCGCCTCGTAATGACTGCATTTACGGTGGTAAAATGTAAACCGAGACTTCTCCACACTCCTCCATGGTCGGTGTGTGTGGTGTGTGTGGCCTGACGGTGCAGCTGCTCCCCGTCTTCACCGGGGCCGGAGGAAGAACCGTGGACGTCCTCCTCCTCCTCCTCCTCCTCCTCACCGTCGTCAGTGTGTGTTTGTTCAGTGTCAGTATGCTAAATGATCACTTAAACTCATAATCATATTATTAAATTGTTTGAAAAAACAAACATGCTTGTGACTTTTTTCTTCTTCTCCCAACTAAATCCAACATCTGCAACTGTGTCTGGGGCATATAATGAAAAATACCTGGTTCTGTAACAGCAGTGGACACTGATATTCTGCGTGTTGTGGAAATATTGTAAGGCTAAACTGTATAACAAAGAGTCTCATCCATCTGAAGGCTTGATGAAACTATGAACACAACCAGTAAGACAATTATTAAAAAGAAGATACATTTTCCAAAGAGCTCTTATTCACTTCAATCACACAGTGTGACTGATAAAAACAAACCACGTGTGACTGAGTTTATGATAACATCCTGTAAAGACAACTGGGAACTGTGCAGCAAAGAAGTTGATGTGTAATATACTCTTCAAATTGAAGAGTATATTACACATCAACTTCTTTTATATTGAAAACTAAAATATAAAAACGTAAGAAGCCATGATAACATTATCTGAGGTGTTCTGGGGTCATCTGTCATGTTTAACATTCAGTTCTCATTAAAACGCACAAAATACAGATGATTTATTTCCCATTGTGATTTAAACTACAGGTTCGGACTAACTCGTTTATTACTCGCATATTAATTAACTGTCAAAACAATTTAACGATCGATTAATCCTAGGTTTATTTAACATGACAATTCAGTCTATTCAATCTTAATCATTATTCAGTCCTACTGTGTGTGTGTGTGTGTGTGTGTGTGTGTGTGTGTGTGTGTGTGTGTGTGTGTGTGTGTGTGTGTGTGTGTGTGTGTGTGTGTGAACCCCCGCCCCCCCACCACCACCACCACACAAACGTTTGTGATAACGTTGATATTTAAGTTATATGATATCCATGAAAAGTTAACATTTCAATAGTTTAGTTCTAGCTTCTGAGTTTTACAGTAGCCTATAAACTTGCAGAGTTAATTAACCAGTCAATCATACCGTTACGATAAACATGTTAAAAATCCATAGAATTATGTGTAAACGTACATGCTTTTATTTTGTTTTAGCTCGGAGCGGTGTTTAACTAACTTCCGCTTGAGACTTCCGGTATGGATTGGATGTATGGCGGCGCCCTGGTAACTGCAGGAAGGAAGGTACTCTTAACTTCGCTCCAACTCACCGTGAGTGATAAAAACCTTCACTAGTGAAAAGAGAGAAGTTAATGAAGAAGCTGTTGAAGTAGCAGAGACGTAATGACGTAATGACGTAGAAAGAGACGTTAGAATCTGCTCCGTACGTCAACGGTCACAGCTAAGAGCTAACTGTTAGCAGCTAGCAGCTAACTGTTAGCAGCAGCTGAACTGGAAGCTGTTCCTCTGTCTTTGTAAACTTCACTCAGTGTTTTCATGTCAGCAACATGATTATTTATTATCGTGTCCAATAAGAAATGATTGATTTGATTAGAAACATGTGGAAATGTCTCAGAATGAAGCAGAAACTGTGTTGGTCTGTAAAGACAAAGAGGACAGAGTCGCTGCTGCTGCTGGATCAGTTCATGGTTCAACTCTGTCCTGTTACAGAGAAATGTTAGCATCTTTTCACATGGATGTATTTTTTTTAAATATACATGGATGGATGGATGGATGGATGGATGGTTTAAATGAAGACAGACAGAGCTGCAGCAGCAGTCAACATGTCCATCGTCTCTCTGTTTCTGTTACTTTGCTCCATTCAGTAAATATTAAATATTAAATAGCACTGGTAGAAATGATCCCACGCTGTGTCCTGTCCCTGAAGGCAACTGAAGCTACAAACCAAGTGTTGATTGTAGCTAACACCATGTAGACTGTATGGCTACACTTTGATATAGTGAGTTGAAAAATGACGGCAACTGGCCTGTCAGTGGCCATCAATCTGTTCAGAGAACAGTCAGCTGATTGATTGATTGATTGATTGATTGATTGATTGATTGATTGATTGATTGATTGATTGATCCCTGGACACTTCCACCTTGTGCAATTATAGTCATGTGCAATAATCAATAACAGAATACGTTTCCAACACTGTGTTTACTCACAGGTGTAAATTAGGTTAGATTCTCCTCCTGCAGGCAGAGAGCTCTCTGATTGGACCAGATCGTTTCAGTGTGTTCATTAGTAGATTTGGTCCAAATGATGCTTTGTATTGGTTTGCAGCTAACACATTAGCAGCAGGTGTAAATATTAGTTCTTTTTTTATATATTTTTTTTTATTAGAACAGGAACCAATGTCGTATCACATCACAATTGAATAGAAACATATTGATACAATAGAAATACTGTGAGCTAACTAGCTAAGTCAAACATTAGTCTCGCTGATTTGCCAAAATGTTGAACTATCCCTTTAAATGAGCACAGGTTTTTATTAGGACAGTGATGCCTTCATCTGAATGAATGTCATGTAGAATTCATCTGCCTGTCCAGTGGTGAAAGTTAGTAACTCTGATTTCTTTTCTTTTTCTCCACCAATCAGAAGTGGTCGTCGGGCAGACTGCAGTCAGCCGACCAATCAGGTTCCATCATGGAGCAGCGTGGGTCTGTGGAACGATCCCATGGAGTCTTCAGGACCAAGAGGAGAGGTGAGGACCAGACTGGACTTTGTGCTCTGACAGTATGTGGAGATGTAGTAGTAGTAGTAGTAGTAGTAGTAGTTGTGATGTAGTAGATCTTTATATGCAGCCTGAAATACCCAAACACACAGACAGAAACAGACATGTTGAGTGAGGAGGGATCGTTGTGCAAAAGTGGCAGAATAAACTGTGGCAGTTTTCTAAATTTCATTAAAAAATCTAGATAGCTGGATAGAAACTCTTTATTTTAACACAATAATGGTTAGTCGTCATCAGTCAGAATCAGTTCACTCACAACAGACAAGTGTAAAGTTTCAAAAGGTTTATTTGTCACGTTCAAAAGAAGCAGGACAGTAGATGAAGCATGCAGCATTTTTAACACAACAATCGATACTTTTTCTCCAGCTAACAGTCTTTATTATTTTTATCTGCATAGTGTCAGTTTGAGAGTTAATAAGAAAGAGTTTGTCAACATATTAATGTTTAAAACGTCAACTTTAGGTTTTGAGTCATTTCAGACTCAGCTGGTGTAATTCTCTGCTCTGACCACCAGATGGAGACAAACCAGCATGTGGAGCCAGGACTGAGAAAACACAATGGAAGTGATTTGTAGCTCAACTGTTGCAGCTTCAACATTTCTACATGTCAGGATGAGTGTGACTGACTCTCCACCTGGACAACAGACACACTAAAACATTCAGAGTGTTGTGAAGATGAAGCAGGAGGAGCTGACTGACTGACAGCAGTAAGAGCATTTCTTTATTTCTCATTAATGGGAGTTTGTTTTTTCCTCATTGATACGTAGCCGTGTGTGTTTATATATGACCAGCTAATGTAACTGTACATACTAAAGCTGTGGTCAACAATACATGTGTTTTAAATGTATATTGTATATTAAAGTTTTGTATTTCTATCTTTTTTTTTAATACTACTGCAACTTGTGTCTGTTTTATTTTTTACTTGCTTATGTTGCTCAGGTGTCTTCACTCTGTCCTGACGATCAGCTGCAGCGACCAGAGGAGCAGCGTCCTACAACTAGTCATTCTGCACTGGAGCGTCAGCGGAAGCGTCAGGGAAGGCGACAGGTATGTAACTTAGCCGCCATGGAGCACAATTCTTAGATCTTTGACTTCAGGTTTGGTTTTTATTTTGTACACTATATTACCAAAAGTATTCGCTCACCCATTCAAATGATCAGAATCAGGTGTCCTAATCACTTGGCCTGGCCCCAGGTGTATAAATTCAAGCACTCAGGCATGCGCTTTTGTAAGAATGGTCAAAAATTCCTATAAACACTCTCCTCAACCTTGTGGACAGTCTTCCCAGAAGAGTTGAAGCTGTAATAGCTGCAAAAGGTGGACCGACATCATATTGAATTCTATGAGTTAGGAATGGGATGGCACTTCAGTTCATAGAATGAGTAAAGGCAGGTGAGCGAATACTTTTGGTAATATAGTGTACTTTATTTCATTTACAAACAACTTTACATTGTTTAACCTTGATGTGCCATGTGCTTCACTGGGTGAGTCGGCCATCTTGTAGACCAGGCCATGTGGCTGCAGGTGTTTGTTCCAACCAAGCAGCAGTACACCAGACTTGACTCAGTCTAAAGTGCTCTTGGTTGGAACGAAGACCTGCAGCCACATGGCCTGGTCTACAAGATGGCCGACTCACCCAGTGAAGCACATGGCACAAACCAGGGATGGGATCGAGGTTCAATATAAAGTGGTTTGTAAATGAAAATAAAAACCAAACCTGAAGTAAAGACGTAAGATGTGTGCTCCATGAGGACGTCACCTCGTTGGAGTGTCAAAATGAGTGTGTGACAGTATAACAAGCAATAAGGCAAGATGCAATAAATGGTTTATATATAAAAGATACAAAACTTTAAATTTTTTTCAGGTTTTTATTTTGTACTTATTTTCATTTACAAACTTCACATTGTTTAACCTTGATCCATCCCAGGTTTGTGCCATGTGCTTCACTGGGTGAGTCGGCCATCTTGTAGACCAGGCCATGTGGCTGCAGGTCTTCGTTCCAACCAAGCAGCAGTACCAGACTTGACTCAGTCTAAAGTGCTCTTCTTGGTTGGAACAAACACCTGCAGCCACATGGCCTGGTCTACAAGATGGCCGACTCACCCAGTGAAGCACATGGCACAAACCAGAGATGATCTCAAGCATTTCCACACGATTAATTAACATGGTTGAGTCTTCAATGTCTTTGAACCAGGTGGTGAAGTTCTTCTGGACTCAAGGTGACAGCAGCTCCTGAAAGAGAGAACATGGACAAGCAGTGTTAGACAGGACGACCTGCAACTCATGCTGAATGTGTCCTTTGTCTTACAGACTGAACAAGATGGAGGCAACTGTGTGACTATGTGCATGTAAAGATTTGTGTATGCTTTGAGTGTTTCTTACCAAATAGATGTGGCAGTAGTAGAAGCACATGGCAGCCAGTCAGCTCAGGGTTGAAAACCTGCAAAAGAGACAAGGTTTTTATTCATTTGGTGTTTGTTTCACTCTATCTTTGTCTCTTTTGCAGGTAGTCCTGTCTGTGTCTTGTGGAAGTAAGTAAAGATTTCTGTGTATGCTTTGAGTGTTTCTTACCAAGTAGAGGTGGCAGTAGTAGAAGCTCATGGTAGCCAGTCAGCTCAGGGTTGAAAACCTGCAAAAGAGAGTGAAACAAACACATCAAATGAATGAAAACCTGAAGTAAAGATGTAAGATGCCTGGTCTTTGAGCTAAGTCGCATTCCCTGACGCTTGTAGACCAGGCCATGTGGCTGCAGGTCTTCGTTCCAACCAAGCAGCAGTACACCAGACTTGACTCATTCTGCTTGTTTCAACCACGAGCACTTTAGACTAACAGCAGTGTTAGTCACACAGTTGCCTCCATCTTGTTCAGTCAGACAGGACTACCTGCAACTCATGCTGAATGTGTCCTTTGTCTTTCAAACACTGCTTGTCCATGTTGTTTCTTTCAGGAGCTGCTGTCACCTTGAGTCCAGAAGAACTTCACCACCTGGTTCAAAGACATTGAAGACTCAACCATGTTAATCGTGTGGAAATGCTTGAGATCATCTCTGGTTTGTGCCATGTGCTTCACTGGGTGAGTCGGCCATCTTGTAGACCAGGCCATGTGGCTGCAGGTGTTTGTTCCAACCAAGAAGCACTCTTCTTGGTTGGAACGAAGACCTGCAGCCACATGGCCTGGTCTACAAGCGTCAGGGAATGCGACCTTGCTCAGAGACCAGGCATCTTACATCTTTACTTCAGGTTTTCATTCATTCGATGTGTTTGTTTCACTCTCTTACAGGTTTTCAACCCTGAGCTGACTGGCTACCATGAGCTTCTACTACTGCCACCTCTACTTGGTAAGAAACACTCAAAAAGCATACACAGAAACCTTTACTTACTTCCCCATGCACATAGACACACAGTTACCTGCATCTTGTTCAGTCTGAAAGACAAAGGACACATTCAACATGAGTTGCAGGCGCAAGCGTCAGGAAATGCGACTTTGCTCAAAGACCAGGCATCTTACATCTTTACTTCAGGTTTTCATTTAATAGTTTGTTTCACTCTATCTTTGTCTCTCTTGCAGGTTTTCAACCCTGAGCTGACTGGCTACCATGTGCTTCTACTACTGCCACCTCTACTTGGTAAGAAACACTCAAAGCATACTGTTGAATACACACAGAAACCTTTACTTACTTCCACAACACAGTTACCTCCATCTTGTTCAGTCTGAAAGACAAAGGACACATTCAGCATGAGTTGCAGGTAGTCCTGTCTATGTGTCTTGTGGAAGTAAGTAAAGATTTCTGTGTGTATTCAACAGTATGCTTTGAGTGTTTCTTACCAAGTAGAGGTGGCAGTAGTAGAAGCACATGGTAGCCAGTCAGCTCAGGGTTGAAAACCTGCAAAAGAGACAAAGATAGAGTGAAACAAACACATCAAATGAATAAAAAACCTGAAGTAAAGATGTAAAATGCCTGGTCTTTGAGCTAAGTCGCATTCCCTGACGCTTGTAGACCAGGCCATGTGGCCACTTACCCAGTGAAGCACATGGCACAAACCAGAGATGGATCTCAAACATTTCCACACGATTAACATCGTTGAGTCTTCAATGTCTTTGAACCAGGTGGTGAAGTTCTTCTGGACTCAAGGTGACAGCAGCTCCTGAAAGAGAGAACATGGACAAGCAGTGTTAGACAGGACTACTGCAACTCATGCTGAATGTGTCCTTTGTCTTTCAGACTGAACAAGATGCAGGTAACTGTGTGACTATGTGTCTTGTGGAAGTAAATAAAGATTGCTGTGTGTATTCAACAGTATGCTTTGAGAGTGTTTCTTACCAAGTAGAGGTGGCAGTAGTAGAAGCTCATGGTAGCCAGTCAGCTCAGGGTTGAAAACCTGCAAAAGAGACAAAGATGAGTGAAACAAACACATCAAATGAATAAAAACCTGAAGTAAAGATGTAAGATGCCTGGTCTTTGAGCTAAGTTGCTTCCCCTGACGCTCCAGTGCAGAATGACTATATGTAGGACGCTGCTCCTCTGGTTGATGCAGCTGATCGTCAGGACAGAGTGAAGACACCTGATGCTCGGCCAATGGAGAAGCAGCTCCTCCTTCCTGGATGACGTCATCTCTTCAGCTCAACATTCAACCTGTGTTCTAACTATATATATATATATAGCCTCATCTTTATTTTGGCCTCCTGTGTGGACGATGTCCTCAAGCAATAAGGCAAAGATGCAGTAGACCGACACAAGTTGTGGTAGAAAAAAATACAAATACAAAAATTGAATAGACAATCACAAACACATGTATTGTTGACCATATATACACACACACACACATGGCTACACATCAATGAAAAACAAACTACCCTTGTGTGTGTTCGGCTAGAAACACTGTCCTAGATCAGCACTGATCAGCAGCGTCATGCTATACCTGCAGATATACATACACACATGTATTGTTGACCATAGCTTTAGTATGTACAGTTACAATGAACTGGTCATATATAAACCTACTGAATACACACATGGCTACTGAGGTCTCAAAGGGAACCCCAGAAAAACATTTAGAAATGCTCATTATTTACTCTTTGTATATACTTTTATATATTGCTCTTCCCCTGGCACAACAGTATTGTTATGTACATACATATGTTAAGTTCCAACACATCTCACCTTATCTTAGATCTAGTGCTGGTGTAGTGGATTTCGTTTTGGCTTTGGACTCAAGAGATTGTTGGTTCGAGTCCTGGTGTTGGCTTCTTGGTTTTCTCCTTCTTTGTATGTGCTGCTTTGACGATGTCAGATACACTATGACCACACTTTCTCACACTGATTAATGGTTGAGTGGTTTACGTTGCCGCTTTGGGTGCAGCAGACCACGGGTTCGGTCCCGAGCGCCGACAGCGACAAGTTTTCTCCTTAAGTTTCTTTGTAGCTGCTCTGACGATGTCAAATACACTATGACCAATCACTTGTCTCAGGTTCGGTGGCCGAGTGTGTTGCGTTACCGCTTTGGGTAGCGAAGGTCACGGGTTCGCGCCCAAGTGCTTTCTTGGTTTCCTCCTTAAGTTTCCTTGTATGTGCTGCTTTGACGATGTCAAATACACTATGACCAAAGTGTTTGTCACACCGATTAATGGTATAGTGGGTACCGCTGCCGCTTTGAGTGCAGCAGACCACGGGTTCGATCCCCAGGGCGGAAAGACAGAGAGAAAGGAAGAAGGCCGAGTGGAGAGATGCATGAGAAGTGAGTAAATAAGAGGGATTTTGTTGACTTTATTACTTGAAAATACAATAATAGTTAATAATAGTTTCTACTTTTGTTTATTTTTATTTACTACTTACTTTTAGTTACTTATTATTACTTTTATTTTTATTTATTTTTCTACTTTTAACTAGTCAATTCTACTTTTAGTTCCTATTTAGAACCTATTTAGGACCTATCTAATCACATTCATACAGACAGGACGAACAACACAACACAGAGACGAACGAGACGAACGACACATAAGTCGGGCCCAGTCGGGTCAAGTCAGGACCGGTAGGGGCCGGTCAGGCCCGGTAGGGGCCGGTCGGGTCGGGTCAGGACCAGTGGGGTCCAGTTGGGTCGGGTCGTGACCGGTAGGGGCCGGTCATTAGTCGGCAACGCCCTTGTCCGGCCTTCTTCTGTCCCACCGTTGGGGAGGGGAGGGGACTGCTCCCACTGGGGCTCGAACCCGTGATCTTCGCTACCCAAAGCGGTAACGCAACACACTCGACCACCGAGCCCGAGACAATGCACTGGTCATAGTGTATTTGACATCGTCAGAGCAGCGACAAAGAAACTTAAGGAGAAAACTTCTCTCTGTCTCCCCTGAGGATCGAACCCGTGGTCTGCTGCACCCAAAGCGGCAGCGTAACCCACTCAGCCATTAATCAGTGTAACAAGTTGGTCATAGTGTATCTGAGATCGTCAAAGCAGCACAAAGAAGGAGAAAAGCAAGAAGCCAACACCAGGACTCGAACCAACAATCTCTTGAGTTCAAAGTCAGGTGGATATCCACTACACCAGCACCACATCTATAACCAGATGTGTTGGAAGTTGTACAGACTCGTACGGCTGCACAAGACCACATAACAAAAGCTGTCAGCTGTGTTGACAGGCAAGTAGCCGATCCACTGCACTACTATCCACTAACAACTGACTCGTACTGTGGCTCAGCACCATATACAAACCATGCACAAACTAAAGTCAGCGCATAGTCTCGATCCAGCGACCTCCGCAGGCATTAACATGAGATGTTCCACTGCGCCACCAGACCACCAGCAGCTTTAGGTGTCAACATGTGGACTTAGTACTGAAGAGTGTTTGAATGTTGAGCTGAAGAGATTAAGAGAATAAGAGAATCATTTTGACAGTTTCCTTCATTGACATGTTTGGTTGGTCTTTGTTGATCAGATTGTTTTGGAGCAGGATGATGATGATGTTGATGATGATGTGATGAAAACTGTGCATGGTCTCGATCTCGCGACCACTGCGTTGACAGGCAAGGAGCAACTCCATTGCACCACGACTAGATGATACAAAAAAAAAAAAAAAACGGGAGTGATGATCGTGAGAGGATCCTGGTGTTCAGGGACCGACACACCCCTCAACCTTTTCTAGCATCATGAGAACAGCATGACGCTGATCTATGCTGTTTGACTCTATAGCTAGTTTGACTCATTTTCCAGCTAGAGATCTAGAGATCTAGAGGTCTAGAGATCAATCAATCAATCAATCAATCAATCAATCAATCAATCAATCAATCAATCAATCAATTTGTTTATTTCGGGCATGTCAATTTCATAGAGCCTATCTCAGTAACACAATGAAATCTCAGTAACACAATGAAAGACAGAAGAATTAAGAAATTAAACAACACCCTTTCTTGTAATTGGCGATTGGTATTTGTAGCTAGGACTGTCCTGATGGGTTGTGTGTGTGGAATCAGTAGCAGGTCCACACAGCTGGTAATCAACTTTTTTTTTTTAAACTTTATTAACACTTATGTACATAACAATACTGTTGTGCCAGGGGAAGAGCAATATATAAAAGTATAAATACACAAAGAGTAAATAATGAGCATTTGTAAATGTTTTTCTGGGGTTC
Organism: Trachurus trachurus; assembly: GCF_905171665.1. NCBI lineage: Eukaryota > Metazoa > Chordata > Actinopteri > Carangiformes > Carangidae > Trachurus > Trachurus trachurus. The sequence goes on from NC_139914.1 coordinate 14,688,625, forward strand.
CCTTTGAGACCTCAGTAGCCATGTGTGTATTCAGTAGGTTTATATATGACCAGTTAATTGTAACTGTACATACTAAAGCTATGGTCAACAATACATGTGTTAATGTATATCTGCAGGTATAGCATGACGCTGCTGATCTATGCTGTTTGGCTCTATAGCTAGTTTGGCTCATTTTCAGCTAGAAACAGACACATAGATCAGCACCGTGCAGATCTAGGTGTCTGTTTCTAGCATAGACTCATACAGCATAGATCAGGTGCTGTTTGATCAGTGCTGATCTAGGACAGTGTTTCTAGCCCAACACACACAAGGGTAGTTTGTTTTTCATTGATGTGTAGCCATGTGTGTGTGTGTGTGTGTATATATATATATATATATATATATATATATATATGGTCAACAATACATGTGTTTGTGATTGTCTATTCAATTATTGTATTTGTATTTTTTTCTACCACAACTTGTGTCTGTCTACTGCATCTTTGCCTTATTGCTTGAGGACATCATCCACACAGGAGGCCAGAATAAAGATGAGGCTATAGTTAGAAAAAAGAAAGTATTTAGAGGTGACAAACTCTTTATTTTAATTCTCACACTGACACATATTGTAGACTGGAGAGAAATAGGGTAATACTGTTACCACTCCCCAGAACATTAAATCCCTGACATGCACCAAAGAATTTAAGACAATTTAAAAGACACTTAAACTGCTTTTTATTTAACATCCTAACATACAGTCAACACTGAAAAGCTTTGAAAAAAAAGATTGAATGTTGAGCTGAAGAGATGACGTCATCCAGGAAGGAGGAGCTGCTTCTCCATTGGCCGAGCATCAGGTGTCTTCACTCTGTCCTGACGATCAGCTGCATCAACCAGAGGAGCAGCGTCCTACATATAGTCATTCTGCACTGGAGCGTCAGGGGAAGCGACTTAGCTCAAAGACCAGGCATCTTACATCTTTACTTCAGGTTTTTATTCATTTGATGTGTTTGTTTCACTCATCTTTGTCTCTTTTGCAGGTTTTCAACCCTGAGCTGACTGGCTACCATGAGCTTCTACTACTGCCACCTCTACTTGGTAAGAAACACTCTCAAAGCATACTGTTGAATACACACAGCAATCTTTATTTACTTCCACAAGACACACAGTCACAGTTGCCTCCATCTTGTTCAGTCTGAAAGACAAAGGACACATTCAGCATGAGTTGCAGGTCGTCCTGTCTAACACTGCTTGTCCATGTTCTCTCTTTCAGGAGCTGCTGTCACCTTGAGTCCAGAAGAACTTCACCACCTGGTTCAAAGACATTGAAGACTCAACCATGTTAATCATGTGGAAATGCTTGAGATCATCTCTGGTTTGTGCCATGTGCTTCACTGGGTGAGTCGGCCATCTTGTAGACCAGGCCATGTGGCTGCAGGTGTTTGTTCCAACCAAGAAGAGCACTTTAGACTGAGTCAAGTCTGGTACTGCTGCTTGGTTGGAACAAACACCTGCAGCCACATGGCCTGGTCTACAAGATGGCCGACTCACCCAGTCAAGCACATGGCACAAACCTGGGATGGATCAAGGTTAAACAATGTGAAGTTGTTTGTAAATGAAATAAAGTACAAAATAAAAACCAAACCTGAAGTCAAAGATCTAAGAGTTGTGCGTCCATGGCGTTGCGTTGGCTAAGTCGCACCTGTCGCCTTCCCTGACGCTCCAGTGCAGAGTGACTATCTGTAGGACGCTGCTCCTCTGGTGGCTGCAGCTGATCGTCAGGACAGAGTGAAGACACCTGAGCAACATAAGCAAGTAAAAAATAAAACACACACAAGTTGCAGTAGTATTTTAAAAAAGATAGAAATAAAAAACTTTAACATACAATATAAATTTAAAACACATGTATTGTTGACCACAGCTTTAGTATGTACAGTTAGAATTAGCTGGTCATATATAAACACACACGGCTACGTATCAATGAGGGAAAAACAAACTCCCATTAATGAGAAATAAAGAAATGCTCTTACTGCTGTCAGTCAGTCAATCAGCTCCTCCTGCTTCATCTTCACAACACTCTGAATGTTTTAGTGTGTCTGTTGTCCAGGTGGAGAGTCAGTCACACTCATCCTGACATGTAGAAATGTTGGAGCTGCAGCAGTTGAGCTACAAATCACTTCCATTGTGTTTTCTCAGTCCTGGCTCCACATGCTGGTTTGTCTCCATCTGGTGGTCAAAGCAGAGAATTACACCAGCTTAGTTTGAAATGACTGAAAACATAAAGTTGACGTTTTAAACATTAATATGTTGACAAACTCTTTCTTATTAACTCTCAAACTGACACTATGCAGATAAAAATAATAAAGACTGTTAGCTGGAGAAAAAGTATCGATTGTTGTGTTAAAAATGCTGCATGCTTCATCTACTGTCCTGCTTCTTTTGAACATGACAAATAAACCTTTTGAAACTTTACACTTGTCTGTTGTGAGTGAACTGAGCTCTGACTGATGACGACTAACCATTATTGTGTTAAAATAAAGAGTTTCTATCCAGCTATCTAGATTTTTAAAATGAAATTTAGAAAACTGCGTATATATATTCTGCCACTTTTGGCACAACAATCACTCCTCAGATTAACATGTCTGTTTCTGTCTGTGTGTTTGGGTATTTCAGGCTGCATATAAAGATCTACTACATTACAACTACTACTACTACTACTACTACTACTACATCTCCACATACTGTCAGAGCACAAAGTCCAGTCTGGTCCTCACCTCTCCTCTTGGTCCTGAAGACTCCATGGGATCGTTCCACAGACCCACGCTGCTCCATGATGGAACCTGATTGGTCGGCTGACTGCAGTCTGCCCGACGACCACTTCTGATTGGTGGAGAAAAAGAAAAGAAAAGAAAACAGAGTTACTAACTTTCACCACTGGACAGGCAGATGAATTCTACATGACATTCATTCAGATGAAGGCATCACTGTCCTAATAAAAACCTGTGGTCATTTAAAGGGATAGTTCAACATTTTGGCAAATTAGCAAGACTAATGTTTGACTTAGCTAGTTAGCTAAAGTTAGTCACAGTATTTCTATTGTATCGATATGTTTATATTCAATTGTGATGTGATACGACATTGGTTCCTGTTCTAATAAAAATATATATATATACAAAAGAACTAATATTTACACCTGCTGCTAATGTGTTAGCTGCAAACCAATACAAAGCATCATTTGGACCAAATCTACTAATGAACACACTGAGCAATCTGGTCCAATCAGAGAGCTCCCTGCCTGCAGGAGGAGAATCTAATCTAATTTACATCTGTGAGTTAACACAGTGTTGGATTATTCTGTTATTGATTATTGCACATGACTATATTGTACAAGGTGGAATACAAGTGTCCAGGGATCGATCGATCAATCAATCAATCAATCAATCAATCAATCAATCAATCAATCAATCAATCAATCAATCAATCAATCAATCAATCAATCAGCTGACTGTAGATGATGAACAGATTGATGGCCACTGACAGACATGTGTTAGTTAGCTACAATCAACACTTGGTTTGTAGCTGCAGTTGCCTTCAGGGACAGGACACAGCGTGGGATCATTTCTACCAGTGCTGATGAAAACTGACACTTCAGAGCTTTTTCCAACCACATCAAGTGAATAAAGACTCAACATGTTTTGCAATATGGAGCAGAAACAGAGAGACGATGGACATGTTGACTGCTGCTGCAGCTCTGTCTGTCTTCATTTACTGTCCTGCTTCTTTAGGACAAATACACCTTTGGAAACTTTACACTGAGCTCTGTGGTGACTGATAGGCTAAAGGCTTCACCATCCATCCATGTGAAAAGATGCTAACATTTCTCTGTAACAGGACAGAGTTGAACCATGAACTGATCCAGCAGCAGCAGCAGCGACTCTGTCCTCTTTGTCTTTACAGACTTCTGCTTCATTCTGAGACATTTCCACATGTTTCTAATCAAATCAATCATTTCTTATTGGACACGATAATAAATAATCATGTTCCTGACATGAAAACACTGAGTGAAGTTTACAAAGACAGAGGAACAGCTTCCTGTTCAGCTGCTGCTAACAGTTAGCTGCTAGCTGCTAACAGTTGCTAGCTGTGTTAGCTGTGACCGTTGACGTACGGAGCAGATTCTAACGTCTCTTTCTACGTCATTACGTCTCTGCTACTTCAACAGCTTCTTCATTAACTTCTCTCTTTTCACTAGTGAAGGTTTTTATCACTCACGGTGAGTTGGAGCGAAGTTGACGGCGTCTCAGGTGATCTTCAGGTGTGTTTACCTCACACAGGTGAACCAGGAAGTGAACCGGAAGTGGCTGCGGCTTCAACAGCAGCGCCACCTGGCGGCGAGGAGGAGGAGCGGGAGAAGTTCACTTTGTAACGGTCTTCTACTCTGGACTTGTGTTCGCACTATTTATGATGGTTTTGTACTTTACTTATAAAATGTTTTATTTACAAACTGACAGAAAATTAGACAACGATTAATTTTTTTCTAATCTCAGCACATTGCTGCCTGGCCAAGTTTTACATCTATAAAAGCAGAGGTGGGTAGAGTAGCCAAACATTTCACTCAGAGTATATTTAACCTCTGATTTGTTCGTTTAATGATCAGTGCGTAAATGTACTGTAGGCCTAATAAAATACACAAAAATATAAAATAGCAATGAAAAAATTCAAATATTGTCAAAGAACAACATTTAACAACTAAGACAACATGAATTTTTTTAACAATGTAACATAAATTAAGACAAATTCAGCCACAATAACTTACATAGGCCATAATACATCCATGATCTGAGTCTGTATCTATTCCGATGCTCAGTTTTCCCATGGACGTAAACGCAACACGTCGTCTAACTCTGTACGTCATCACGCTACGCACGTAACGCGCCTAATTTGTTTGGTTCGAAAGGCGCAAACCAGAGAAACAACGGCGAGTTCAGTCCAGTTTTCTCCTTAGTTCTGACCTGAATTCAGCCGTTAGTCGGTGACAACATGTCTCAGCAGAAAGGATATTCACCCAGCTTCAAGAGACCGGCGGAAATCATGCGAATGAGGCGGAAAAGAGCTCGAAGCGAAGCCGCTGGTGGTGGTGGTGTGTCCTCCAGCCCGAGCGGACAGGACTCTGCCTCTACCGCCGGGCAGAGCGCCTCTTCTCCGGCGGGGCTTCGGCCCTTCTCCCCGGGGCCGCTGTTCAACCGCCAGAGCTCCGGAGGAGGAGGAGGAGGAATAAAACGGAGAAACCCGTTCGCAAACATTGAAAACACTCGCAGCCCCAAGAGGAAGTTTGTGATTCACAAGGACGATGACAACACGGAGGGTAAGAGCAACGTTAGCGACGGTTGTCAGGTGAAGAGGCCGACGGAGAGCGACGGAGAGGCGGCCATGGCAACACACAGAGACCGGGAGGGAGAAGAAGGAGTTTTATCTTTCAGAGCAAGTTTGACTGAAGCAGAGAAACAGCAACACCGCGAGATCTCCAGCAAGGTCTGTAACTTACTAACTACATGTTATTGTAGTATATTACACTCTCTAACAGTTCACTAAAGTCGGTGTTTAAACTTATAAGTAACATTGTGTTTCAGACAGATAGAGGACAGCATAGCAGATAGCATCACTATTAAATAGACTTTGGCAACTATCGCGATATTACCCTCTCTTCCAGCTCCATAGGACATTTTGAGAGACTTTCTAGTCCACTATTCTAACTATAGCTAATATATATGGTGTTCAAATGCAAAAAAAATCTGTTTATTCATAATAATAAAATCGCTGAAAATCAACATAAATTAATATCCATCTGCTCAACACTTATTTTGTCATATTATACAGCTCTGGAAAAAATTAAGAGACCATTCCCAAAATGATCAGTTTCTCTGGTTTTACTATTTATAGATATATGTTTGAGTAAAATTCAATTAATTTTTTGTTTTGTTGTATTCTACCAACAACATTTCTCCCAAAATTGGAAAAAATCATTTAGAGCTTTTATAGTCTAAATAACAAAAATATCAAGTCTTTTCAGACCTTGAATGATAATAATAATCAAGGAAAAATGCTCATATTTATTCCTAAAGAACACAGCAAGAATATTTTAACTCAAGAAAAAGAAAAGAATGACTATCATACATGTAGAGATGCTTTTAAGAAACATTTTGTGAAAGATAAAATATATATATATATATATGTATATATATTTGTCTTTTTATTGTGTTATTTTTCTTTAGATTCCATAATAATATTTTATTTTGTCGTTTTCTTTCTTCTGACCTTTTAAATTATATTATATCATGTTTTTTTATTCTTATTATTAGTTGTTCAGTTGTGTCAGCATTTATCCTGAATGTTGTTTGTACTTTTAAAAGTTATAAACACAACAATAATATAGACTTGAACGTCACACAGGCTTAGCTTTAACTATGATACATATTTGATCATCATGATGATATCACATTATTTAGTTTGGTAAATGTGAGTTAGCTAAATGACAGCTAGTCATTAGCTTGTTTGGTAAAACAAAATGTAAAGCACACAACTGTTGAACTGTGTTTGTGTATTTCCAATAATGTTACACTCTTACAAAACATTATTTTTTATTCAGCCAAGCAGTGGACATGTAGTGATGAGTGTTTGTCCTCTGTCCTCTGCTGTAGAGGAGCTTGACCTTCTCTGAGGACGACTCCCTGTTTGAAGAGGAAGAGGACGATGTTAAAGCTCTACTGCTGAAGGTTTGTCCCTGTCCTTTTTATTCTAGTCTCTATTACCCAGGGGGCAAAGCAAAAAAAAAACAGACTTGGAGCGTTGTAAAAGGTTTGACACCAGAAATGATATCTAGGAACTTCAAGGATTAAAACCAAAACCCCTTTCTGGGGTCATTCTGCTGGCGAAATGATGTAAATGCAAATATTTAGGTACTACAATGGCATAAATAGTCATACAACTATAACATTTGGCAGAGAGTATCTTGACACATAGGGGGAGGCAGGAAAAAAAGATTCTGGGGTTTGTTGCAACTCGATTTTAAGATATCACCCTCAACATCCCAAAAAAGACCAAAAAAAGTACTGTTCGCCTGACAAATTCCTATGGAAATTATTATTTTTCAGCACTTTATGGAGAATATCTATGCCTAACATGTATATAGAAAACTTCCTTAATTCATAAGCTTCCATCTGAGTCCAAGATCTAGATTCTACTAGCTACTGGAAAGCTACAGGCTGTCTCCAAACAATGCAACACCTATTGTGAAAAACTACATTTTTTGGGTCTTTTTTGGGATGTTGAGGGTGACATCTTAAAATCAAGTTGCAACAAACCCCAGAATCTTTTTTTCATGCCTCCCCCATGTGTCAAGATACTCTCTGCCAAATGTTGTAGTTGTATGACTATTTATGCCATTGTAGTAGCTAAATATTTGCATTTACATAATTTCGCCAGCAAAACGACCCCAGAAAGAGGTTTTGGCCCCTGTAGCTTTCCATGTATGTTCTGGTTGTACATGTTCAGGTGTTCATCATCCTCTCCTCCTCTCTCCAGAGTCCTCCAGCCCTCTCCTCTGCTGCTGTAGCTCCCTCTGTGGTGATGGAGTACCCAGCAGACTGGAGCATGAAGACGCGCCTCCTCTTCACGTCTCCTCTGTCTCTGTCCTGGGCCGAGCAGCCTAAAGCCCAGGAGGAAGCTCAGGGGCTGAGCCAGCACTGCAGAGCCCAGTTCACACCGCTCCCTCAGGGCCTGCAGGTACGGTAGTGTTATTTTGTGTTGTATCCACAAGTTTCCAAATGTCATCTATGGTCAAAACCGGCTTCCAGTTTTGCCGGTTTGGTGGAATTGTACGTTTATGTTTCCATGGTTTTCAGTCGTTGTCATAGTTGCGGTAAACGCATGGATCTATTAACGCTGCTTTTAACACGGATGATGTCAGTCTGTGTGATATCCACTGTTAAAGGGATAGTTCAACATTTTGGCAAGGTGGCCCATTGCCATAATCCCTATAGTCATAGCAGTAGGTTCATTACCTTTAATTGTAGGTGTAAGCTATTTTCAGTACGGCGGAGCGCAGCAGCAGGCTGCTCAGAGCTACACTATGGAGGCTAATGGAATTTCTTGGTTTCCCTCATCAAACTCATCAAATACAAAATCCCAAAACTCCACAGCGCTTTTGTAGACAAGTTGTGAGCTGCACAACCACCACGCTATGAGATAATGACGGAACGATACGAAACGGAGCCGTTTTCGAGGTAAATTCATACAAAACCGCTGATGCGCGTTGCGTTCAGGGACAGTTTTTCAGCAAGCAGTCTCCGTATTTACCCTGTATTTACCTCGAAAACGGCTCCGTTTCGTATCGTTCCGTCATTATCTCATAGCGTGGTGGTTGTGCAGCTCACAACTTGTCTACAAAAGCGCTGTGGAGTTTTGGGATGTTGAATTTGATGAGTTTAATGAGGGAAACCAAGAAATTCCATTAGCCTCCATAGCGTAGCTCTGAGCAGCCTGCTGCTGCGCTCCGCCGTACTGAAAATAGCTTACACCTACAATTAAAGGTAATGAACCTACTGCTATGACTATAGCGATTATGGCAATGGGCCAATTTGCCAAAATGTTGAACTATCCCTTTAAAAGCTGCTGTGATGATCCATGAGTTTTCCATAAAATTCCATCGGAAGAGCAAAACCGGCAAAACAGGCTACGTTTTTGACGTTCAGAAAAAGGTGGATAGGGTTGCAAAATTCCGGAAATTTTCAAAGTTGGAAACTTTCCATGGGAATTTATGGGAATATATGGGAATTAATGGGAATAAACAGGAATAAATCCGAAATTTACCAAATTTAAGGTTGGCCCTTAACAGGGAACTTAAATATAGTTGGGGGAAATATATTGTAGCATAATCTTGGCTAAAACAACCAGATTTAATGCAAATACACTTGAATATCTATGCTATTCCTCAATCACATGCACACAGCACACTGCTTACTTTTTTTTTTAATTATGTTTTTGTTGTTTAGTAAAATAACTGATTGTTCTCATACAAGAATTAAAACTTGATAAAGTTCTACTCACAAATAAATCTGTTGAAATGTTTTTTAATTGTATTATTTTACATGGATGTCTGCTTATGACAAAACTAAATATTTGCATTTATGTTTGGATATGATACAGTTTGTTTAAATTACCCCCAATTTCCAGTTAATTCCCATAAATTCCCATAAATCCGCCCCTTTGCCACCCTAATCACACGTGATGTCAGTGTGAGTGTTGAGGAAGCATCACTAAGTGTGATCCTTGTGGTCTCTAGGACCCCCGGTCGTGCTCGGCGCTGCGCTGCTCCTTCCAGCAGAGTCTGGTCTACTGGCAGCATCCCTCCCTCCCCTGGCTCTCCCTCTTCCCCCGGATCAACGCCGAGCGCAGCTTCACGGGGAAGTGCACCCCCTGGGCCCAGGATGCAGCGCTGCAGCAGAGCCTCATGAGCGAATGGTGAGTCCACACCAACCACACTGGAGGAGAGGAGAGGGAGTAGTTTCTAACAGCTCCTTAAAGCCCCAGTCTGTAACTTATTTGGCTTTTTATGATCAAAAATCAAATGTTGCTTTCATAAATCTGTATTTCACTGAAGTGGAATCACAGCTGCAGACAAATGAAAGCTTTCTGGTTCCTTAGAATGAGTTGTTACAAGTCGTTACAAATACATAAGTGGACGCTTGTTTGTCCGATTTCACGTGAATGCAACATCAAGAATACGTTCCGATATGCAACCGCACCGCTAGATGGGGGGAATTCCCCATCCATAAAACTACACAACAAACATTTAATATTCCTCCACACTGCTCGTCCACTGCAATCCAAGTGTCCTGAAGGGAGATAGTCCAGAGTTTACTGGAAACTACCTCATTTAGGACATTTTTACAGCCTCAACAGTCCTGTGTTGTATCTCACCGCGTGAATACGCACCAGGGGCCTCATTTATCATTGTGGATACACGTTTTTTTACACGCTCTTTCCCCCATTTTGTGCGTACGCACTTTTCTCCGCCTAATTTGGGATCTATCAAACCAAAACCTGTCGGGAGAAAGTGCCGAAATTTACGACCAGTCTGACCATGGCGTACCGGCATTTACACACTTTTTGAAGACTAGGAGGAATTGGCGACACCGCTGCAGAGTCAGAGAACTGCAGTATGAGAGGGAGAGAGGAGCGCGGACACTGTTTGATGATGACCTGCTTTAAATTATTATGACATAATCTAAAATAAGGAGCAGAATAAATATGATTCTTCTTCTTTCTGCTCTGTTTCATTTAGATTTGGGAGTTTTTTGTTTTTATTGAAGCCTTTCAATGCAAGATGATGTTTCTGACTGATATTGCCGTGTTACCGTGTGTCTCGCTTTCAGAGAAATTCCGCTTCTTTCTCCGCTCTCCGTCCTCTATTGTCTTCACCGTCTTCCACTGACGTCATTCCACACGTTTCCAGAGTACACATGGCTACTTAATATGCACGTACTGTTTTGCATTGACCATATATGGTTGTGTGGGGCCGTTTAGGGGGCTGGGTATGAGGCATGTTCTCATCCACGCTTTTCTCAGGTCCGGTGTGATTTATCAAGGGAAATACCGTGCAGCCGTGTGTACGCGGAGTTTGATAGATCTGAAAAGAGTGTATATTTTTTGGTCGTACGCACATTTTGCCTTTCCGTCGTACTGAAAATTTAAGAGGACTTTTACACGCTCTTTGATAAATGAGGCCCCAGGCAGATTCAACACAGGACTGTTGAGGCTGTAAAAATGTCCTAAATGAGGTAGTTTCCAGTAAACTCTGGACTATCTCCCTTCAGGACACTTGGATTGCAGCGGATGAGGAGTATGGCGGAATATTAAATGGTTTTTGTGTAGTTTTATGAAAGTTTTTGTGTCGGGCGCTATTATTCTCATATAAAGTTTTGGTTGGACAACGAACCGGCCTCCCGGGTCTCTAGATGCACTTTGAGGAATAAAAAACTCTCGAGTATTCATCAGCACGAGGGGGAGACAATAAGGACTGAATATCTTGCCTAAATATCTTGAAAAACATCAGGAAAAGTACGTTGGAGGTTGTTAAAAGAAGCCACAAAACAATAGGAGTGAATTGTTGTAACATAATGTGTTAATACAATTTAAAATTCAACCAATTTATTTAAAGGGATAGTTCAACATTTTGGCAAATTGGCCCATTGCCATAATTGCTATAGTCATAGCAGTAGGTTCGTTACCTTTAATTGTAGGTGTAAGCTATTTTTAGTACAGCGGAGCAGAGCCGTGAGCTGCTCAGAGCTACGCTATGGAGGCTAAGGGAATTTCTTGGTTTCCCTCATCAAACTCATCAAATACAAAATCCCAAAACTCCACAGCGCTTTTGTAGACAAGTTTTGACCTGCACAACCACCACGCTATGAGATAATGACGGAACGATACGAAACGGAGCCGTTTTCGAGGTAAATTCATACAAAACCGCTGATGCACGTTGCGTTCAGGGACAGTTTTTCAGCAAGCAGTCTCCGTATTTACCCTGTATTTACCTCGAAAACGGCTCCGTTTCGTATCGTTCCGTCATTATCTCATAGCGTGGTGGTTGTGCAGCTCACACCTTGTCTACAAAAGCGCTGTGGAGTTTTGGGATGTTGAATTTGATGAGTTTAATGAGGGAAACCAAGAAATTCCATTAGCCTCCATAGCGTAGCTCTGAGCAGCCTGCTGCTGCGCTCCGCCGTACTGAAAATAGCTTACACCTACAATTAAAGGTAATGAACCTACTGCTATGACTATAGCGATTATGGCAATGGGCCAATTTGCCAAAATGTTGAACTATCCCTTTAACAGTGATTGTCTTCATGTCGTCCACAGGTCGGTGAGTCTGTCGTCTCTCTACAGTCTCCTGAAGACCAGACTGTGTCCGTACTTCTACCTCTGCTCTTACCAGGTAGCTGCTGCATAAAACTGTAAAAAAAAAAAACAATTCTTATCATTTTTTTTTTTTTCCTGACAGCAACAATATATCTGGTGTTTTTTTTACTGAATTAAAAAAAAAAATCCCAATAATGTTTCTTGTTGTGTCAGTTCACGGTGTTGTTCAGGGCGGCCGGTCTCGGCGGCAGCAACAACATCACGGCGCTGATCTCCCCGACGACGCGCGGCCTCAGAGAGGCCATGAAGGCCGAGGGTGAGGAGCTCAAGTCCTTAAACGCATCATCAATTCTTTCTTTATTTTTAGAAATTGTACCACTTTTTCTAGATTTATTTTTTTATTTTTTATTTTTTTCCAACTCTCTTTATTGATTTTTCTCATTTTGAACATAGAACACATCAGACATCTTACACATTTACACGTTTACATAAAAAGGGTCATTTAAATTGTATTGACTTATGTATCTCAAGATGAAAAATAGACAGATGAAGGGGATTCATTTAAAAATAAAAAAAAAAGGAAATAAAAAAGATTATTAGATTTTGTTTTTAAACTTTTTTTTCTTTTTTTCTTTACTTTTTTTGGAGGATTGTACCACTTCTTTCTAGAAATGTTTTTGGAGAAATTTTACCACTTTCCCAGAAATTTCTCTATATAATATTTCCAAGAATTCACACCATTGGCCCTAATTTGAATGTACAAAACTTTATTCAGTCTCGGAACAAATATTTTCTGGTATTGTATTTCTGGTGTTTGCTTCAAACTTTTGTCCAATGGGGGTCCATGGTCTAATGTGTGTCAATTTAGGGTCCTTGATGTAAAAAGTATAAGATTTTAAAATTTTTAAGAAAAGTAATGTGGATATTGACGTGTTGACCTGTTGACGTGTTGACGTGTTGACCTGTGGTGCAGGTATAGAGTTCAGTCTCCCTCTAGTGGAGGAGGAGAAGAAGAACAGGGATGAACTGAGTCTGCAGCACCAGGGAGGAGACGAGGACGAGCACAAAGTCAAAGCTGAGGAGTAAGTGAAGTGTGTTTTCCGTAGCTTCCCTGAACGCAGCACGAGCCCAGATTAACAGATTAACACATCATCTCAGTTTACGGCCATACTACCCTGAGCACGCCCGATCTCGTCCGATCTCGGAAGCTAAGCAGGGTCGGGCCTGGTTAGTACTTGGATGGGAGACCGCCTGGGAATACCAGGTGCTGTAAGCTTGCCCTCTCCTCTCCTCCTCTCTCCTCCTCTCTCCTCCTCTCCTCCTCTCCTCTCCTCTCCTCCCCTCTCCTCTCCTCCCCTCTCCTCCCCTCTCCTCTCCTCCTCTCCTCTCCTCCCCTCTCCTCCTCTCCTCTCCTCAGTATATTTTTGAACTGTCATTTTCTGTTGTACTTTGTAGTTTGGCCTTGGTGTCTCGCACTCTCTCTGTGTTTCCGCAGATCCACCGGAGCTCCATCTCTCTGCACCAGCCGCCGCCTACATCGCCCCCCTCCCACCCCTTCCCCTGCCGTTAGACCGGCCTCCCCTCCCTTCCCATGGACCAGTCTGCCACCCAGTCCTCCCATCGAGCTGACCGGCTCTCCCTGCCCCCCCCTCACTAGAGACTGCCTTCATCAACCCCTGCTAACATTTCCATATTCCGCACATTCTGTGACAAACTGTAAACTGTTTTCTTGTCTGTAACAACATCTATTGCACGTCTGCCCGTCCTGGGTGAGGGATCCCTCCTCTGTTGCTCACCCTGAGGTTTCTCCTGGTTTTCCCTGTTAAAAGGGTTTCCATGGAGTTTTTCCTCAGTCGATGTGAGGGTCTAAGGACAGAGGATGTTGTTACGATGCCATGTAAAGCCCTTTGAGACAAACTGTTTGTAAAAACGGGCTATACAAATAAAATTGCCTTGCCTTGCCTCAGGATTTAGTTAACTGGATGTAACGGTTTGTCTGTTGCTGCAGGTGTTGTGAGCTGAAAGCAGCTGTGGGCTGTCGGGCAGCTGAGGAAGAGGAGGCATGCAGCAACAACCATGATGATGATGATGAAGATGATGATGATGATGATAACGGCTTCTCGTGGCTGAAGGAGATGGGCGTCCAGGACAAGATCAAGAAGCCAGACAGCATCAGTATACAACTGTATCCTTTCTGCTGCGCTTCTCTTTACTCACACTGGCCCTCATTTATGAAACTTGCGTACACCAAAAAAATGGGTGTACACCAAATTCACCGCAAGGATCGGCATTTATTAATCTGAGCGTGAGCGTACGGTACGCACAAATCTCACGCCAGCTCTGACCAGGTGTACGCACATTTGGAACCAGCGTAGAACATGCAGGAAGGAGTGCTGCTGTGTCAGAATGATTATTAAACCATAGTCTAATAACGCAGCGATGTGGACCACATGTTGTTGTTGTTTATATTGATAAAAAGATTAAAAAAAAGTAGCCAAAAGAAACGATAAAACCAAGTCCGTGTTGAAAATATAACTCGAGTTTTATTTTGGGCAACTGAGATGAATTAAAAACCACGACGTGACAGATGCTCGTTAATCAGCTGTGTAAACAGAAACAGTCAATGACAGACAGACCTGTTATTGTAGATCACACACACAAACTTCCAACATCTGCAGCACCAGAGCATGACCGGACGGCTCCTCAGTCTCTCTCTCTGCCGGACACCGGAGCCGGCGGGGGGGGGGGGGGGGCTCCGCTACCTGTCCAGGTCCAGCTGATCTCCGCGGCGGAGTGTTTTTTTTATCCCCCGTCACCGGGACCTGTCAGCGGGACATCGGGCCGGTGTTTCACATCCCTCCATCAGCTGAACCATGCCAGCGGTGCTGATGGGTATAAAGTCACGTTCGCAGCAGTAATATGCCTATATGATTTCTCCTCAGTCACTTGTGTTTAGTAAACTGCAGCAGCATTTCATGAGGTCGCTGGGTTTCCTGACGTGGTCGGTGACACGTGCGTCTGCAGCCTCCATCCACCGGGATGATGCTTATCAATCACAAAAACTATCAATCTATCAATGTCCAGATAGTTAATGTTGCCGCCCTCTCCCTGTTCAACGCGGTAATGTTGGTAAAGTCTCTTCTTGGCCGTCTTCCGTGTCTCCATGTGGTAAAAGGGGCAGGGCGACGCCTCTAAAGCAGGAATATATTGGGGCGTGACATTTAAATTACGCTCGTTTTCAGCCGCCGGATTTATCACCACCACGCCGGTTCTACGCCGAAATCAGCAGCGTACACACTTTTAGTAAATCACACGTGACACTTGGCGTACACTGATATTTACACCAGAATCTACACCAGATCCTGCGCAAGTTTGATAAATGAGGGCCACTGTCATCGGGTCTCATTCATGAAACGTGAGTAAATCTGTGTGTAGATTTGCACATAAAAGCTCACTCTACTAAAACTCTACTCCAGATTCATGAACGGTGCAGGAAACTCAGATTTGATCGTAAACACGTGTGTAAGATGATGAATGCCAACCCATCGTAAACTAACAACACGCCCCCGGTGATCAGCCATTAGCATAGATCTCCATACATGAATAGCCATATAAGGAGATCCTGAAGTGAATTAAAGGGATAGTTCAACATTTTGGCAAATTGGCCCATTGCCATAATTGCTATAGTCATAGCAGTAGGTTCGTTACCTTTAATTGTAGGTGTAAGCTACTTTTAGTACAGCGGAGCGCAGCAGCAGGCTGCTCAGAGCTACGCTATGGAGGCTAAGGGAATTTCTTGGTTTCCCTCATTAAACTCATCAAATTCAACATCCCAAAACTCCACAGCGCTTTTGTAGACAAGTTGTGAGCTGCACAACCACCACGCTATGAGATAATGACGGAACGATACGAAACGGAGCCGTTTTCGAGGTAAATTCATACAAAACCGCTGATGCGCGTTGCGTTCAGGGACAGTTTTTCAGCAAGCAGTCTCCGTATTTACCCTGTATTTACCTCGAAAACGGCTCCGTTTCGTATCGTTCCGTCATTATCTCATAGCGTGGTGGTTGTGCAGGTCACAACTTGTCTACAAAAGCGCTGTGGAGTTTTGGGATGTTGAATTTGATGAGTTTAATGAGGGAAACCAAGAAATTCCATTAGCCTCCATAGCGTAGCTCTGAGCAGCCTGCTGCTGCGCTCCGCCGTACTGAAAATAGCTTACACCTACAATTAAAGGTAATGAACCTACTGCTATGACTATAGCGATTATGGCAATGGGCCAATTTGCCAAAATGTTGAACTATCCCTTTAAGTATCCTATCTTAGAAAACCCAGAACAGTTCGATATGAAACATGAAATTAAAAAAACGAAAATAAAAAATACACGTAACTACAGAGCTACAGCAGCCACAGAAGGGGGAGGCTCTTCACAGCCTCAGCTACCTCAGTAGAGGAGCATGGTTATATCAACACATGAAGTTATATACGTTTTTATATCATATTATTTTCATCATTAGATGGAGCCTTGACGTGTTTGTGCGTGTCTAATCCCTAAAACGTCTCTCTCTCCAAATATTTCTAATCCTTTGTCATAGGGGTGGGCGATATGGCAAAAATATCATATCACGATTTTTTAAAAATAAAGTCACGATTTCGATTTTATCACCATCTTAAATTGAAAAAAGAAAAACAGAGAGTTTAGGCCAAAGAACCTTTCTAAACAGATTTTAATCTAAATAGTTGCAGTTTTGGCTACCTCTTGGTTAGATCGTCTACACACTCTAACTTCACCATCTAATATCACCATATCGCCCAGCCCTACTTTGTCATGTTTAAATTACATGTTTCAGAAGCATCGACGTAATTTTAACATGAGAGGGAGCACTAATGCTAAATAAAATTGTAATTTACAGCTGTGACAAGCAACATTTCTGTGCATTTCTACATTTACACAAGCGCTACACACAGTCAGTAGTAGGTGTAGATTTTGTGAGTAGCTACTAAAAGATTAGATTGATGAATGCTAGGGGTGGGGGAAAAAATCGATTCATGTAAGAATCGAGATTCTTATTCTCTAAGATTCTGAATCGATTCATAATCTTCAAAAATCGATTTTTTATTAATTTTCCTCCGTCTCAATACGCGCCCTCACAGCGCCGTACACAGCGCTGCAGCACGCCATGGCGCTAAAAGACGCTCGTTAACCGCCTACAAACGTTAACTGATCTGATTTAAATGCTCTATTGAATGTCTGTGACGAGGCTTGTGTACATCAGCAACCCGACCCTCTATTGAGGCGAGAGGACGATCGCTGTTTGTTTTTTTGTTTTTTTTTTGCCGTTAAACACACACGCGCTCCAGCTGAGCAGCCACATCCACTGCGCTCTGGATCAGCTGATCGGTGCTCAGGTGACGTTAGATCTTCACTTTTTTAAACTCATACAAAGTGCAGCCAAACAGCAGACTGAAGAGAGAGGACCAGCAGCAGCAGCAGCAGCTCCTCTGTGGCGCTGCAGAGTCAGACAGGCTGCAGGTCAGCTGGCGTGAGAGCGTAGTGCCGTCTTTTTTTTTTTCTTTTTTTTTTAGCAGCGCCTTTGTTACAGGTGATACATGTCTATGTGCATGTGCATGAGAACTGATTTTGAATCGAATAGACACCCAAATATTCACATCCCTTCAGTCCAGGCTTTTGAAAAGAGAGTAGCCTATAAAATCAGCTTCATGTAGCAGTTTACTTTAAAATGGTTCAAATATATTGCTGCTGAATAAATCTGAAACATGTGATGTGCATTTTTTGGGAGGAAATATGGCTTCTGATATAATAGTCTGTAGATATCATCATCATTCATCTTTTTCACATGGTCTGGTGTTAATAAAGCAAACTAAAAATCGCAAAAATAAAATCAAGAATCGAATCGATTTTTGAATCGAATCGGTTGAATCGAAAATCGATTTTGAATCGAATCGTGACCCTCAAAATCGGAATCGAATCGAATCGTGAGCCACCCAAAGATTCACATCCCTAATGAATGCGGAAATCCACGTAAATTTCTGCTGCACGCGTTTAACACACAAATCTGTGCTGCTCACGTTTCATGAATGAGACTCGACGCAGTATCACCAAACCCCGGTTGCAGCTCCTTGACCCGGTCTCTAGGCGTAAAGAAGGCCACGCTGTGAGTCTGGACCATAAACCTGAGTCAGTGGTGTGTGTGGAGGGTTCACACACCTTCACCCTCATCAACTTCCTCATCAACTGTAAGAGTCTGGTGGCAGCAGCAGGGTCCCAGGCCGGGCTGCCCCCCACGCTGCTGGCCCCGGTCGCCTTCAGGGGGGCCACCATCAACTCACTCAAGGTATTATTATGGTATACACACACACATGGGCGTGGTAGTAGGGGGAAAAGGGGACTTGACTACCCAGGGCCTGAGTAGGGAGAGGGCCCATGAAAATCCTGAAATTATTATTTTTTTGTGTGATGTTTTTATTTTGAATGAATTGGCCCCCCCAATTAATTGGTGTCATAATTTATTTCAAATATATTGATAACATCAACTGAGAGATTGATTGATTGATTGATTGATTAATTGATTGATTGATTGATTGATTGATTGATTGATTGATTGATTGATTGATTGAGCCTAGATTGAATGAGGCTAGCTTTCATCATGCCAGCCAAAAAACATAAATCGGGGTATCAGAAAAAGAAAAAGAAAGAAGGCAGAATAAGGGGAAGCAACTGTTAAAGGGATATTTCAACATTTTGGCAAATTGGCCCAATGTCATAATCCCTATAGTTTTAGGAGTAGATTTGTTACCTTTAATTGTCAGTGCAAGCTATTTTTAGATTGGCGGAGATATGATATGAGATAATAACAGAACGTTTTGAGTTGTTTTCGAGGTAAATGCAAAGCCAGTATAGTGCCGAAAAGAGATTGCTTGCCGAAAAACTGCCCCCCACAGAAACACGCTTTGGCGGCTTTGTATAAATTAACCTCAAAAACAACTCTGTGCTTCGTGCACTGGCATGGATAGGGGCCCACTGACATTATGAGTGTACAGGGCCCAGAATGTGGTGCTACGCCCCTGCACACACACACACTTCTACACCTGTTGTTGTTGTTGTTGTGTCTGACTGTGTTTGTGTTTCAGGCTCGCAGTGTGAACGTGAAGAGCCAGGTCGGTTCTGTGTTTCACAACATCAGCAGTCTGGAGATCAGAGGTAATTCATCTACATCTCAACAGTTTGTCTTACTGCTTCTTATATATACGCAGTTAGTTATATACTTGGTGTCATAGGTGTTATTTCCTTTAATGGAGTGCTTGGTATCCTCTTTAGTTGTAATAAAAACAATTTCTGCATATAGTTCTTCACCTTTCAAAAGTAATAATTTTAATAATTGTTCAAAATAATATGTTAAAAGGAAAATACAGGAACTTTAATTCAATCATAAAATTTTGTTAAAGAGTTAGTTATTTAAGTTTCAGCTAAATACTTATCAGGGATGCAAACAGCGCGCCGAAAAGCGCAACTCGCTTTTTTCATGACCAATTAGGTGACTTGTGTGAATCGTTCAGAGGGTCAGTAAAATGTTTTTCTAACAGTGACAGTGACAATCACGTGAAACTGAGGCGAACTCATTCATGGTTGTCTCTGATTATACTGATAACAGCCGACCTATTAGCTTCCAATGTAAATGCGCGACATGTGTGCTCATTACCCAAAGCGATTATAGAAGAGAAACACACATTTCAGGACCGCTGACTTGTATCATCAAAACTGACAAATGTAAACACAGAAGGCTGAAAATCACTGACAACAACAACAAATCAACAGTGTAAAGTAGAGCTGTAGATGTATGTCTATATGCAGTGGCCTAGTTAAACTGCATACTGTACCTATCACTGCTATTGTTTCTGATGTACAGCTGCATTAGAATATCATGGGAGAGTTTATTAAAGGCCTATGTCACTAATTCAAGTGAAATTAATACTATATATATATATATATATATATATATATATATATATACATACAGTTAAGGTCAAAATTATTAGCCCCCATGCAACTTTTTAACATTTCCCTAAAATAATGCCCAATGTTAGCAATATTCATAAAATTTTATTTAGTAAATCATTCATCAATGATATGACCCCATTTTGGTACACTTTGGAATGTGAAATAAATATTCAAGATTTATTTATGAACAATTTGGTAAAAATTGAGATGGTCAAAATTATTAGCCCTCTATGGGATTTTTTGCTTGCTTTTTCTGCTAACTCGGTTTGAAACCACACCTGAGCAGTCAAAAGGACGCAGGTGGTGGTGGACTTAATGGTCATCGTCCAAGAAAAACCCCTTTGCTCTCACGGCAGCACATCAAAGTCGGACTGAACTTTGCCAGAGACAATTTGAAACATTAGGGTGAGTTTTGGAAGTCTGTGCTTTGGTCTGATGAAACTACACATGAGCTGTTTGGGCATGCACCACGATGAAGATCCCTCACAACAGTCTTGCATGAAACATCATGTCCAGATGAAGCCAGTTCAGCAACAATCGTCTTTGCAGAGCTCCAGGGTTTCTTGTTGACATCTCTGATTATTTTGCGCTCCAAAGTTTTGGAAATCTTGTGTTTTTTGACTGCTCAGGTGTGGTTTCAAACCGAGTTAGCAGAAAAAGCAAGCAAAAAATCCCATAGAGGGCTAATAATTTTGACCATCTCAATTTTTACCAAATTGTTCATAAATAAATCTTGAATATTTATTTCACATCCCAAAGTGTACCAAAATGGGGTCATATCATTGATGAATGATTTACTAAATAAAATTTTATGAATATTGCTAACATTGGGCATTATTTTAGGGAAATGTTAAAAAGTTGCATGGGGGCTAATAATTTTGACCTTAACTGTATATATATATATACAGTATACGTCCATAACACACTGAATGAAACATCCCATGTTTTTTATTTATTCAGTTTATTTTAATAGTAATAATTGTGACTAACATTCAGTGAAGACCTAAAATTCAGTATCTCCAAATTTGAAATATTGCAAAGGAGTTTCCTATCGTCTTGTTTCCTCCAGGACCGATCCTCCCCTCCTCTCTCCACGCCGTCACCACGCTGCTCCGCCTGGCTCAGAAAGGAAACTTCTCAGCTACTCTGTACACACACAACCCCACCGCTGTGATGAACACGTCCAACACCAACACCAAACCTCAGGCATCTCCTCCTGTGGTGGTCGACCTGTCCAGCTGTGGTCTCGAACCTGCGTCCGTCCTGCAGCTGCAGCAGCCGTCCGCTCTGGGGAAGAGCGCGCTGACTCACCTCCACATGAACAACTACAGCTACAGCTGGAAGAACTGATTCTACTGCTGCATCGCTTTGTGTTTTTAACCCGTTTGTAAAGATGTGACTGACTTGTTCTGAATGGATCTTTAAAGGGATAGTTCAACATTTTGGCAAATTGGCCCATTGCCATAATCCCTATAGTCATAGCAGTAGGTTCGTTACCTTTATTTGTCGGTGCAAGCTGTTTTTAGAACGGCGGAGCAGAGCCGTGAGCTGCTCAGAGCTACGCTACGGAGGCTCATTATGGGATTTCTTGGTTTCCCTCATCATCAAACTCATCAAATACACAATCCAACAACTCCACAACGCTCTGGTGGACAAGTTGTGAGCTGCACATTCACCACGCTATGAGATAATAACACAACGTTACCACACAGAGTTGTTTTGGGGGGAAATACAGAGACTGTTGATGAAAAACTGTCCCTGAAGGCAACGTGCATCAGTGGTTTTGCATGAATTTCCCTCTAAAACAACTCTGTGTGGTAACGTTGTGTTATTATCTCATAGCGTGGTGAATGTGCAGCTCACAACTTGTCCACCAGAGCGTTGTGGAGTTGTTGGATTGTGTATTTGATGAGTTTGATGAGGGAAACCAAGAAATCCCATAATGAGCCTCCGTAGCGTAGCTCTGAGCAGCTCACGGCTCTGCTCCGCCGTTCTAAAAACAGCTTGCACCGACAATTAAAGGTAACGAACCTACTGCTATGACTATAGGGATTATGGCAATGGGCCAATTTGCCAAAATGTTGAACTATCCCTTTAATGTAGATAAGATAGGATGTTTATATGACTTATGAATTTTTATTTCTCCCTCTTTCAGTTCAACTTTTATCGAATTAAATTATTGTTGCACTGTGACAGGACTGGATCACTGAGGAAGTCGATGTATGAGTGCTGCTGTTGATTAAAACTGTTTTCTTGAGAGTTTTGTGGATTTTAATGGCGAATATGATGAATCACAGTTACCATGGAGACTTATTCCAGCTTTTATTGTGTATTTATTGAGCACATATTCACAGCTTTTCTGTTGCAAGAGCTAGATAGTGTTTTATTATAGCACTGCATCTGCTTTTTAAAGGTACAAAAAGAGGTTCTAATTTTTAACACCTTACATTTATGCAGAGGTGGTAGTAACGCGCTACATTTACTTGAGTAACTTTTTGGATAAATTGTACTTCTAAGAGTAGTTTCAATTCAGCATACTTGTTACTTTTACTTGAGTATATTAGACGAAGCGGTACTTTTACTCCGTGACATTGATCCAATGCGCGATCTGTTTGTTTTTTGTAAGAAAGCAGAAGTGAGTGATCCGGTCGTTTTCGCTAATGCTGCGTTCCAGGCAGGCTTTTGAAATCGGAAATTACAGCTTCAAGTCACAACTTACGACTTTGTAGCGTTCCAGGCAACCCACTCGTGTTTTTCCGACCTGTTTTACCGGTGAAAGTCACTATAACGGCCACTCGTAACTTCTGACCCGTGAAGTCGTACCAGATCGAACTGGTACCACTTCACGGTCGGAAAAATACGAGTTTCCTTGAACGCACCATAACAGTCCTCGTCCCTACGTCACCACATTCACGGCGTTCCTTGGCTGCACACACAGCCCTGCATGCCGTTCTCTCTCCTCATTGGATAAAAACTGTAGGATACGATAAATGTTTTCTCCTCGGCTCAGAGCAGAGCAGAGTGACTGACAGACCCGTGTTTCAGACCAAACACTCTATGTAAGTGATTGCTGTCGGAAGATATAACTATTTAAGACTTATATTAACACAAATATATCACTCCTGCTTTAAGACTCAGATCCATTATTAAAAAAAATAATAAAAGACGAAACAACGAAACAAAGACACAGGCAATACAATATTTATAATTTATTTATTACTGACAGCGATGTTTTTATAATTGTTTTATTTTAAAATGTGTGTGTGTGTGTGTGTGTGTGTGTGAGAGAGTGAGAGTGAGGGTATGATCCTCCAGGCTGGTGGTGGAAGGTGTCTGTGAACCGCCACTGTCCACTCTCACCCTTTTTTTCTTTCTTTTTTTAGAATAACAAAGTAAAACGGTCCGTTATGCTACCTGGCTAACTAACTAGCGCTCAAATCACGTGCAGTCCACGTGCCGGCCGAACAGCCAATCAAATCGCACGACACAGGTGCCGCAAAGTTCAAGGGGCAGAAGTTATTAACAATATCATTTATGGTCAGGAATGTTTCAAGTGATGAGATATGTCGTCATTTCTTATATATATTCATATTATAGTATTTTAATCCATACAAACTAATTCATAGATATTACCCTGCCAGCATAGACGTAGGAACTAGGGGGGGGGGGGGGTGATATACAGCAGCCTGGCATCATGGAGTCAGGCTGCTGTAGCGCTTCACTCCACCATGTCAGTAGAAAACGCTGTAGTACCTCCTCCAGGCCTGTGTGGAGCGTGTGTGGCGCTGTAGCGCTGCCACACAGAAACACTAACAACAGAGAAGAAGACAGAAAGCTTCTTCCCCGCAGGATTCAAACTCCTTCAAGTGGATTAAATGTTGATGGGAGTCGTGTCAGTGCAAATGTGACGGTCGATAATGATTTAACGGGCGAGATTCATCTGCAGCGTCCGAGGGAGCGACAGTAGTCAGCTGTTAAGTTACGTAGCTGTAGCTACACAGGTGTGTGTCCGTACAGGTAGAGCGGTGATATGACATCATCGTTTCAGAAAACATCTGTTTTGGGTGTTTTCGGACCACAGATGTGCAATGCTTCATAAAGAAAAGTCCAGGTGCTTCAGCTGGACTTTGAGAGAGACTGGACCCGGAAGTGTCCGACCCAGTGGAAAGACGCTGTTCTTTATGGCCACACCGCTGCACACAACTCTTCTAAAGGTAGTTAACACTAAGTCTCTTTTAATGCATTCTGCCCGCCGTGGCATTGTTTCTATTGTTTAGTCTCTATCTTAAAGCTGAGTGGTTTTGTCCTGTCTGAATGTCTGAGTGTAGCTGCTGCATCTGGCTGTGTGTTGTGTTGTGGTCTAGTAGCTTCAGTTGTTTCAGTGATGCGCAATGGCTGCGTGCGTGCGTAAAAGAGAGATGAAATGGCACACTGTGTGTGGCTGTGTGTGAAAGAGGGGGGGGTGGTAATTTTCAGACAACGTCCGACTCTCCCAACAAAAATCCCGCACCCCCTCTCAGAAAATAGTTCCGACGTCCATGCCTGCCAGACATTATTTGTTAAAAATTAAGAAAGATCTATTATATGTGTGAATTGTTCTCTGTGTGAGTCTGAGCCTGAAACTGTGATGCACCTGTTTTGGAACTGTAACTCCACCGCCACCTACTGGACAGAAGTAACGCGTTACATCACATTGAAGATTGACTCAGACTTTTCTTTAGATTGGAACAATAATGTACTTTTTGGTGTCCACGATGTCAAAAGTAAGAAACAGAAAGAACTGTAGCTATGTCATAAACTTGATAATAATATTAGGGAAATATCACACACACAAAGCTGAATGTAGTCACTCTAAACCTGTTTTGTGGCATTCCAAAGGGAAACGGAACAGTACATGCAAAGTATCTGTGACTCCAATAATAAGAAAGCTATGAAACATATGATTTGTGCTCTTTATTCTCTGTTCTCTGGCTGTTCAATTCTTTCTTTGAAGATACAGTAGGGGAGACCGGGGACAGGTGCAACACTTTTTGCATTTGGCTCTCTTACTCAGAGACGGTTTGGATCAGACAAACCAAATTTTTATACAATAAACGTACATTTGTCTGTTAATAGCCAACACAATTAATAGATGATTACAGAATCCACATTATTCACAATTTGCATTTGAGTGTAAGGAGTCAGATGTTGCAACTGACCCCGGGCCCGGGGACGGTTGCAACATGTTACAAATACAATATATTTCATGTCTAGTAAAAGGATTATTATCAAAAATATAAATTCTATAGTGTTATTTATTCATCAGCTTTGATCAGATGGCAGTTACAGTATAGATTTGTCTAGATGAGGAGGCCTTATTGTATGTGCAGATATCAAATATTCAAATTGAAAAAAAAAAGACTTTCAGTGACATAAGGATGAATGGAACAATTTGTGAGGGAATAACTTTTATATTGCCATTGTCATTTATTCTCTCATCATTTTACTATTAGCAATACAACAGTAAAAAAAAAAATTAATGTCAAAATACTGTTTTGTGGTCTGTTTTTATATTCATATATTGCACAGGGACACCCTGTCCGGTCAGCCATGATGAAACCCCATGTAGCTAAACAAAGTGCTCTTGATACATGCTAATCATATCACCTTAAAGTTAACATGTCACTCCTTTAAACCATAGAAGTTTGAGCAGAATCACAAAAAGATTGACAACAATTTTAACAAAAACAAAGCTCAAGAAAAAAATACTTTCATACCTCAAAAACAGTTTTTTTTGCAATATGGTATTTGCCCAAAAGTAATACTATATTTAACAAATTTGACATTTTTGAAGGGGCATCATGATTCAAATGTATTCAGCTTGGAAAAGCCCAGGGCTGCGTTCACCAGGCATTTATTTAACTAGAAATAAAATAAATGTACGTATGTGTAAAAATGTAATTTTTTTTGGTATCATCATCACAATCCTCAGCCCCTATGTCACAGTGATTAATAGGACATTATGTAAATTCTGGCTGCCTGTTAATTTGTCATTACTTTGGGTCATCAATCACCTGAAGCTCAGCCAAGGAAATCAATTCTTGTCTGTGCTGGTCGGCTGCAGAGAGAAAACTGGAGCTTTAGCAACAGAACAGTGATTCACGGCTGGTAAATGACTGATAATGACTTTGATTGAAATGTTTTTGGAGCTACATGAATTTATTCCAGGGAATCAATAGGCTTTTTTTTTTTATTAGTGTTGCTTAAATATTTAAGTAAGTTTGTTACAGTGTGAAACTATTTCAACAAACATGTATGTATCATTTATCAGCTTTTTACCTTGTAAAATGATTTAAACCTTCAGTTTTAAAGGTTATATTGGGATGTCATGATAAAATTTGACCACTAGATGGCAGCGTTGCCTAAGTCTACACAACCACACTGTACAAGCCTTTAGATAGACTCTGACTCTGAACTCATCTTTTGCACAAAGCACTTTAGTTCTTAAACCAGACTGTGGTGTAATGAATTATGGGGAAATTAAGACTTTTAATTCATTGTATACTTTTTCAAAGTAAAAAAAAAGGCCAACTAAGGAACTTCTGCGCTCTGTTTCCCTGAGGAGAAACCAACTGCTTGGCCTCAACTGTCAAAGCTGTGATATCAAAGGGCTTTTATGGATTTTTTCACATCTGTATTTGGGATTTTCTTGATTTTCACCCATCCAAAAACCAAACCAAACACTTCTTCAGGAGCTCAGCAAGACACCAACAGTGTGAAGTTGAGCAGAGTCCATCTAAAGTCCTATACCGCTATTCTTCTTATTGTAAATTGTAAAGATAGTATGTTGCTATGGTTTTTCTGCAAATTCCAGGGTTAACATGTTGTTAAGCCAGCTGCTCGATGTCTTTATTGAGTTATCAGTAGATGTGTGGACAGGAGGTTTTCCCTTTCACTGTTAATATCACCACAGACCAGATAGGGCTGTCTGAACAGAACTCACCCTGGTCCTAGAAGGGTTTCTGATTCTTCCTCTGAGGGAACTCCTTTACCTTTCAGATATAAGTGATATCAACTCCTAAAACCTAGAATTTGTCAATCTCAATGCATGGTTTGCTTATTACTGGATGAGAAAGGGGGTTATTAGGCTACTAGTGGTAGGACAACCGTGAAGTTGATGGACAATGATCATGAATGAAGGGAAGACAATCTGGGATTCAGAGGAGATTACTCTTAGATAATAGATTACTCTTATTATTTATGACATTAAAGAAGAACTGAAAAGAACTCACCTCAAGCAGCACCAGCATTAGCCATGTGGTTGAGTTAGCATTAACTAATTAATCTGGGAACAAGGCTGATAGACCAGGAGGGATTCAAGGAATACCCAAAGATAAAGAAGGAATGAAGACGGTTGGTTTTCTTGATGACATGTGCGTAGGAATCGACCAATTATCTTCATGTTTGAAGTTTGTAAAAGGTACTATGATAATTTGCTTCTACACAGGGCCGTCGCTAGGAAATCTGGGTCCCCTTAAAGAATACTAAAGTGGGCCCCTCCCCCTGACTTTTCCTTTTTCTTTCTTAGACTACGTATGTATTATCATTTTTTATTTAGCCTACTTTGTTTTGATGCTAATGCAGCATTACTATGAGTATTATCATCACCTTTCTCCCCTATACAACGACCCTGAATCAGATGAGGTGTGTGTGTGTGTGTGTGTGTTCATGAGCAGTAACCACAGGACAGTCGCATTTTCTTCACAAGGGTATTTATATAAATCACAACCAAATGTGCACTATCAACAATTTCAAAATAAAAGTCGTTTGTGTGTATGTACGCATGCGTGTGTGTGTGTGAGAGAGAGAGAGAGAGAGCGGAAGGAAGGAGTGGTGATAACATGATCAAATCCAGATGTTATTTACAGCAATGGCAGTGAATCATGGGTGAATGTAGCACTTACACACTCACACACACTCACATACACACACACACACACACGCACAACATGCTACCATAAAAGGTATTGTAGGAATAAGTTAACCCATCACTCTTCATACTGTGATGATTTCTCAGTGCAGTGAGGAAATGAATAAATCATCCGAGTCATATTGAAGCCTTTGAGATCCGATTCAAACCTTGATAGAATCCAGTCTAATTAATAAACACGGATTCTAACTTTATTAATTAATCCACAAATATCTCTGTGAGGATTAGGGTTGCAAAATTCCGGGAATTTTCAAAGTTGGAAACTTTCCATGGGAATTTATGGGAATTAACGGGAATAAAACTGAAATTTACAAAATTTAAGGTTGGCTCTTAACAGGGAACTTAAATATAGTTGGGGGAAATATATTGTAGCATAATCTTGGCTAAAAGATTTGGGTAAAAGAATTGATTGTTTTTCAATTGTATTATTTTGCATGGATGTCTGCTTATGACAAAACAAAATATTTGCATTTATGTTTAGATATGATACAGTTTGTTTAAATTACCCCCAATTTCCAGTTAATTCCCATAAATTCCTAATAATTCCCATAAATTCCCATAATTCCCAAGGAAAGTTTCCAATTGGGAATATTTCTAAAATTCCCCAGTTTAACTTCCCATGGAAAGCTTTTGCAACCCTAGTGAGGATGGTGATTTTATTTTGAAGGGTCAGGATGAGGTGTGGAGTCTGAGAGTCAGAGGTCAAAGTTTGTTTTTTTTGCTTCAGGGGGTCGTCGTAACAACCCGCCAACCAGTGATGTGATCATGTTTCCTTGACGAGCAATGGGGGGGGCGGAGCTAAGACGGACCTGTCAATCAAATCAATCTATTCACAATAACAACAACAACAACAACATTAATGAGGAAAATGTCCGTTTTTGAAGCAGAACTGAGCGTCCAGTGCTGCTGCTGCATGCACCTGTCAGTGTCAGCGTCTCCACTTCCAGCGAGCCCATTGGCCGGTGCACCTGTCAGTCATTCTGTGTCTGCTTCTTCTTGGAGCTCTTATCTTATCCAGCGCCTGGTCACATGATGACGAATATAAACGTTTTTTAAAAGGGAGCTCTGTGTGTAATTATATGTTCCAATTTATGAAATTACTTCACCTTTAATATTCATTGTTATATTTATTCAACTTTATTTTGTATTTTATGGCCTTGTACTTTTTGTAATTTTTAAGGTGTCCTTGAACGTATTAATAAAATGTATTATAAGTAGTATTAGCATTAGTATTAATATTAAAGCTATAGTGCGTAACTTCTACGTGTCTGTAAATATCCGTTTCACCCAAGCCACTACAAGAGAAGATGATACAACACTGATTAAGCTGTTCTGCTCCTCTAACACCTCGGCGTATTCTTCAGTATTTGTTCTTTTTGTATTTGGTGTCTTTGGCGACATTCCCGCGCTGGCGGACAGGAAATAATGGTGCGTTCCAGGCAACCCGTAACTCGGATGGATGTTTTTCCGACCTGTGAACTGAACCAGTTTGATATGGTAAGAGTTCATGGGTCTGAAGTTACGAGTTTGACGGCCGTTATAGTGACTTTCACGGGTAAAACAGGTCGGAGAAACACAAGTTACGGGTTGCCTGGAACGCTCATCGTGACTTGAAGTCGTAACTTACGGGTTCAAAACCGTGCCTGGAACGCAGCATAACGCGTTCTACTCGGTTTTACCTGACAAAAAGCCTTCTCATTCGGCAGAAGGTCTGTTGGCGAAGAAAGAGAGTGACAAACGGTAGCGGTGGGGAGGGGAGGGGCGGGTTACACCGGGCCCTAGGTGCTGGCCGTTTCGTTGTAATAACGCAGAAATCCTCTAGGGGGCGATAGAAGTTACGCACTATAGCTTTACGTAATAACCAGTTGGAACCCACGGGTCCAGTCAGGGTGGGAAAGTCTAACTTGATACAACCATATTTGTTTTTATAGTACAATGTCATGATCCCCAGAGGATACAGCATTTCTGAACCAAATAGGCAAATTAGATGAATTTACTGAACTCTGCATTATTTAGATGAATTATTTAGATAAATTAACTGAACTCTGGATTATTTGGGGTCCAGTCAGGGTGGGAATGTCTAACTTGATACAACCATATTTGTTTTTATAGTACAATGTCATGGTCCCCAGAGGATACAGCATTTCTGAACCAAAAAGGCAAATTAGATAAATTAACTGAACTCTGGATTATTTTGGGTCCAGTCCGGGTGGGAAAGTCTAACTTGATACTACCATATTTGTTTTTATAGTACAATGTCATGATCCCCAGAGGATACAGCATTTCTGAACCAAAAAGGCAAATTAGATGAATTTACTGAACTCTGGATTATTTTAAACTTGTGTGTTTGATGATGTTGAGTGTTTGTCATCATGTGACCAGAAGCTTGTTCAAGTCCTCTACTGTTTGGCTAGCTTGCTAGCTTAGCTTAGCTTAGCTTAGCTTGCTAGCTTAGCTTAGCTCAGTACGGTCTCCACACGGCTTCGGCGGCGGCCATGTTTGTCGGCGAGCTGCTGTGGCTCGACTCCACCTCTACGCCCACTCCTCCTTCGTTCTGGTTGGGCAGCGACGGGTGTAGGAGCGACGACCCCGTGGAGGCGTTGGTGCAGGGGGGCAGGATTCTGGGGGGGGAATGCGAGTCCCCCCCCCCGGCCCCTCCCCCTCCTGCCCCCCCGGCCCCCGCCATCATGGAGAACTGGTACGATCCGGCGGCGGCGGAGTAGTAGAGGTGGTACGGCGACGAGGTGGAGGGGAAGGGCCCGTTCTGAGCCTGGTGGGGGGCGTTGGCCGGGTAGGGCGGGGGCAGGTAGGTGTGGTACCGCCCCGTCGGAGCGGTCGCCATGGCCGTCGCCATGGTGATGCCCAGGGCGCCGTTGGAGACGGGGTTGTGGTGGGAGTGGGTGTAGGTGAAGGCGGCCGCCGTGGGGGGGCCGTAGTGCACCCGCGGGTCGGGCAGCGAAGTGAAAGATCGTTCCAAGGTCATCCGAGGGTCGCCGAACGCTGTGAGGTCAGGACCTGAGAGAGGTCAAAGGTCAGAGGTTACAATCAATGCATCTACACACTTCAGTGCTGTATCGACCACTTGCACAATGTGATTAGCCTACATCTAACACTTTACAGCTAACTCTCTCATTCTACATTCATTTATGTTTTTACATGTTGTTAATAGTCGGTTCAGTTTGTATTTTTTTATATAGTAGTCAAAGCATTTTTTATCATTTAATCATTGATCGCATTTTGCCGTTAGCCGCCCCGCTAACTTAGCATACTGACTCAATGAAAATTAGAGGCTAAATAAAATTACAAACAACACTTTCATTCTTCATTCATGTTTGTACATATTGTTACTAGTGTAGTCGGTGCCGTTTTTATAGTGGTCGAAGCATTTTGCGATCATTAATCATTGATCGCATTTTGCCGTTAGCCGCTCGGCTAGCGAAAAGTCACGGAGAATTAAGACGTGAGGAGCAAAGAGAGGCTTAAAGAAGTCCTTCTAAACTCCGTAGAGCTGGTTGCCCTCTTCATAAACATTACGGTGTTTTTTATTTTTATTTTTTAAATAAAAGCCGAGCGGCTAACTAGTCGCTAACGGCTAGTTAGCCGCTAGCCAGGCGGCTAGTTAGTTATATTAAGAAGGTATTAAAAAATGATAATTATTATTAAAAAAATAAAAATAGGCTAATCTAAATACAGCAGCGCTATGGTAACGATGATCGCCGGAAGTAAACAACCCGTAACTGCGTCACACTACATTGTGTGGTCAATTATCTGTGTGTGTGGTTGTGATGCTAACGTGTGTTACCTGTGAGTCTCGAGGACAAGTCGCTGAGTGAAGAGCGGCCAGGTGAAAGGGGATTGGCCGAGTGGACGGTGGGCGTGGTTATCTGGCCAAGGTAGGGATACGATTGGTCGTAGGACCAAGATGGAGACGACTGCATCTGTCTGGAATCTGATGACACACAGAGAAATTGTTTCATTACCATTAAAACCTTCAGAGAGTTACTGTTGTACACATTATTATGGGATTACATCACTATGATGTCATCAGTATGAGCCATATTAGACATTACACATGTATCTTTACAGGCCAGTTCAACAAAACATGTAGCTATCGGTCATGTGACTGAAGCTATGGGGAAGGACCAGGAAGTAAACCTTGACTTTAGAATATTCTATAACAAATAAAAGAGTAGATACGAAATGAGTGAGTGAGGACAGAGAAAGGATAGAGAAAAGAAAGAGAAGAGGTGTCGAATGGCTTCCTGTTGCTATTCTCACTTTGAGAGTGATGAGAAAGAGAAGAGTGAGCAGGAAGGGCTGACGAGGTCTGCACCAGTCTGATGATCAAAGCCTGAGAGACCTTCATGTAAATCTCAGAGGAACAATTACTCTTTGTTACATTTCATTGGAAGCTAAATACAATGTTAAAGATCTCTGGACATGTTGTCATCACTTATCTGCATGGATTGTCATAATTATTATTACAAAATATTGTTTTTGGGGGCTTGTATTTATCATTCAGTGTTCTTTGTCCTGTTTTGTTGATATTTGCTGCTGCTGCAGCTGGAAATGTTCCTCGCGTGGGAAAATATAATAAAGGAATATCTGAACTTAATTTACATTATCCTAACTTAACTGATTTGATCTTAACTTATGAGATTAGAATCGGTTTAAATCAGCTTTTAAATGTATTTAAGGGATTTACTGATGTGGATGAAAGTACAAAATTCTTAGCTTCTTAACATAATGTCATGTATAATAATTATTGTCAGGGCCGTTGCTAGGAATTCTGGGCCCCCTGAAAGAATAGGCTACTAAACTGGGCCACTGACTACATATGTATTAAACTTTTTTTATTTAGCCTACTTTGTTTTGATGCTAATGCAGCATTACTATGAGTATTAGTCAGGGTCTAAGCAGAATAAATCAGTCATACAAAGATTAGACTACTGGGGTTTTTTATGGGCCCCACTGGGCGCTGGGCCCCTAGAGTTATCATCACCTTTCTCCGCCCTGGCCATTATTAATTATAATATTTAATATTATCTTTTTTTTCTTTAGAAAACTAGTGCAGAAGTGTTCAGAGGTTTCCTTTGTGGCTTCTTGAGTCTTTTTCTATTTGACCTTTTACCTTCTTTCACAATATAAAAGCAATATGTTTTGATTTCAAAAGTTTATGGCTTTTTTTTTCTTTTTTTTTTACATTGGCAGGTTAAAAGCTGCTAATTCCAGTGCTTGTTATTTATAGAAATTGCCAAAACCTACATGCAAAACAACTGTTCTCTTATATCCAGAGCAGCCATTGTCCCATCCAGATACAGGTTGAGTATAGCCTGTCATACTTTAACATATCTCAAAACTACAGTAGCCTATATGGAAGTTTTAAAAGTAGCATCAGTCTGAGAAAATCTGTTTTCTGATCTGAAGTTGTGTTTTTTTTTAGGTTTTGGTTTGAAATGTTTTTTCTCATGGTAGCACTTCCTGCCAGCTGACTCTCGTTTCCTCCTGTTGGCCGGCCCTGCTTCCTCACTCGCAGACACACATGCAAATACACACATCACCAACAAAAAAGAAAAGAAGAAAAGCTGAAGTGTATAACGACTGTGTGTGTGTGTGTGTGTGTGTGTGTGTGTGTGTGTGTGTGTGTGTGTGTGTGTGTGTGTGTGTGTGTGTGTGTGTGTGTGTGTGTGTGTGTGTGTGTGTGTGTGTGTGTGTGTGTGTGTGTGTGTGTGTGCGTGCGTGCATGCGTGCGTAAAAACGGATCGGAACGTCACCGCTGAAGAGGAACAGATACCGCGCTTCGGCGCCGCATCCACGGTAACGACAGGTGCGCGCACACGCACGCAAACACGCGGCGTGTGCATGGACACGTGTTGTGTGTGCGCATACACACACACACACACACACACACACACACACACACACACACACACACACACAGACCACAATAGGTCTCACTAAAACCACAAGGAGGAACATGCAGGGTTGATGTGAACTGAACGCACGAGTTTGGGACACACACACACACACACACACACACACACACACACACACACACACACACAAACAGTAGCTTTCCTGTTGTGTTCTGTATCTGTCTCAAACTGACAAACCTTAAACTGCTCATTAAAATAAAACTCAAAACAGAAGCAGCTGAATATTTTCAACCCAGACATCATTAAAATGACGAGTCCACTGGTGTCTGCTGCTTCTACATCTGCAGTAGCTACAGTCATAGCACAGAACGCTACGTAGCAACGGTTATTTCCTTTATAAAACACACCTGCTACACTGCAAAAACTCAAAATCTTACCAAGAATATTTGTCTTATTTCTAGTCAAAATTTAATTTCTAGTCAAAACAAATCTCATTCTACTTAAAATAAGACTCATCACATTAAAAAGCAGCTTGTTTTTAGACACTTTTTACTTCTTTCAAGCAGATTTTCACTTGAAATAAGTAGAAAAATCTGATAGTGGAGCAAGTTTTTCTTTCTTATTACAAACACTAAAAACTTGCTTTGACTGGCAGATTTTCCTACTTATTTCAAGTGAAAATTAGTTTGAAACAAATGGAAATTATCTAAAAACAAAACTTGTTAATGGGTCCATTTTCGATAAATTTATCGTTTTGTCTTTATAGTTATTTTGTTGTTATTATTTAGTGGTCGACTCGCCCAGCATTTCCTACTTTGGGTTTTGCGGATGCTGCCCGGTGGGTCATGAGAATAACTCAGCTGAATCACCGTTTATGGTCGGAACTACGACGGTATCTGATCGTCTTCGAACCTCCGACTTTCATTCTTGATGAATAAAAACATTCTTGGCAAATGTTTTAGCTTTTGTCCGTCTTGTGCCGGTCTAAGAAGGCTCATGGGAAATGTAGTGTGAAAATGCTTAGCTTTCCAAAACTCCTCGTTGTCCCTTTAAGCGTTAATTAGCGAGCATTAGCAAAATTAGCAAAAAAGCGTTAGCTGAGATCATGATCTCAGACAGTTTGATCGTTGACAGTTTTGTTGATGCTGTTGAGGAAATGTGCTGTTAAATGCTAAATGTTACGTTTACTGTTACTGTTATCTCAGTTCTGTGTGAATGTGTTTACGTCAGTGAATGAAACACATTAGCCTAGCCTAGCCTAGCTTCCCAAACCTCTCTTCAGGTGTATTTTAGAAAGAATGCGAGCTGCTAACAACTGTTGCACTGCAAAAATTCAAATATCTTACCAAGAATATTTGTCTTATTTCTAGTCAAAACAAATCTCATTCTACTTAAAATCAGACTCATCACATTAAAAGCAGCTTGTTTTTAGACACTTTTTACTCCTTTCAAGCAGATTTTCACTTGAAATAAGTAGAAAAATCTGATAGTGGAGCAAGTTTTTCTTTCTTATTACAAACACAAAAAACTTACTTTCACTGGCAGATTTTTCTACTTATTTTAAGTGAAAATTAGTTTGAAACAAGTGAAAATTATCTAAAAACAAGTTCATTTTTAGATGATGGAAAGAGATTAGTTTTGACTAGAAATGAGACATTTTGACAAGAAAGAAGACAAGTTTTTGCAGTGTGCTAGCATTCCTCAGAAACCTGTGTGTTGACTTTGGACCGTTTTCTTACCGGCAGTTATCTGAGAGTGCGTGGGGCCGGAGAAGGTGGCGGCGTTGAGCCCGGCGGCCTGGCGGGTGTTGGCCGAGGGTTGATGATGGTGATGATGATGATGGTGGTGGTGGGGGGGCGTCACCCTCATGGAGGTGCGTCTCAGCTGCTCCAGCTCCGTCAGCCGCTCCGAGAACGCCAGCGACCCGGGTTTCACCTCGTCCATCTTCTGCCGGTGACCTGGAGGAAGAGGAGAGACGATTAAGTCAGGGGTTCTCAACTCGTCTCACATGGTCATTAAGTCACGACCCACTTTTATAGAATTCAAACTGAGAATTATTTTTTAAAGCCTTTAAAAACTAAAAAAAAGTGTATTTCAGAGCACATGAATGAAACTGAGGAGTTACCATGACAACTGCATGTACGGAAGTGAATAAAATAATATCAAACTGCA
Organism: Trachurus trachurus; assembly: GCF_905171665.1. Taxonomy (NCBI): domain Eukaryota; kingdom Metazoa; phylum Chordata; class Actinopteri; order Carangiformes; family Carangidae; genus Trachurus; species Trachurus trachurus. Next base: position 14,724,560 of record NC_139914.1, read on the forward strand.
CAAAATGGAGACCAACAAAACGATATATTTGACTTCTAATGCATCTCTGCATTCAGAGCATGTTCACAAAAGTGAATAAATATCAAACTGCACAAAATAAAGACCCACAAAACAAAACCAGATTCACTGCATCAGGCCACATTAATAAGAAACTGATATCTTTGCATTCAGAGCAAATAATAAGAAAGTGAGGAGGAGCATTACAACTGCATGTGTTCACGTGTCTCGTGCCTTTCAAAATAAGTTATTTTTCAAAATAAAAGACATGTCCAACATCAGATGTGCATTAAATATTATTTACTTTTTTGACCAGCTGTCCACGACCCATCCAGAACGGGTCTAGACCCACTGCTGGGTCCCGACCCACCAGTTGAGAACCACTGGATTACGGTAGATAGTTTCTTTATTTCCTTATTTTTTGCTGATTTTAAATGCTCCTACATTTTTTTTGTTTGTTAAATAAAACAAACAAACATTTAGGGTATATTAAAATTATTTTGTAAAAAAAAAAATTAGAAAAAAAAAAGGAAAAAACTGTATCTTCATAATTTTCTCCTTTTTTACAGGAGATAAAAATCTGGATTTATAGCCAACAGCAGTTGCCATTTTTAGTAGTATTTGCTCTGTGGTTTCTTCATTTGAACCCTTATATAGATGGTAGAAGTTGTCTGAGTGCCTTTTTAAAGAGGAACTATTATATGCAAGATATTTAACTCACAAGGTGTTTTCACTGCATTCAGGCCACATTAATAAGAAACTGAGATCTTTGCATTCAGAGCAAATGGAGCAAATAATAAGAAAGTGAGGAGGAGCATTACAACTGCATGTGTTCACGTGTCTCGTGCCTTTCAAAATAAGTTATTTTTCAAAATAAAAGACATGACCAGCTGTCTGCGACCCATCCAGAACGGGTCTTTTGGGTCCCGACCCACCAGTTGCACTGCAAAAACTCAAAATCTTACCAAGAACATTTGTCTTATTTCTAGTCAAAACAAATCTCATTCTACTTAAAATAAGACTCATCACATAAAAAGCAGCTTGTTTTTAGACACTTTTTACTTCTTTCAAACAGATTTTCACTAGAAATAATCTGATAGTGGAGCAAGTTTTTCTTTCTTATTACAAACACAAAAAACTTGCTTTCACTGGCAGATTTTTCTACTTATTTCAAGTGAAAATTAGTTTGAAACAAGTGAAAATGATCTAAAAACAAGTTAATTTTTAGGTTATGAGTCTTATTTTAAGTGGAAAGAGATTAGTTTTGACTAGAAATGAGACATTTTGACAAGAAATAAGACAAATATTCTTGGAAAGATTTTGGGTTTTTGCAGTGTGAGAACCACTGGATTATGTCACATATTGTTCATCATCATCGTTGTAATCTGATTACATCACCCGGGGAGGATTACAGCTGCAAGTTACAGCCCCACACACACACACACACACACACTACACTGTACACGTCCACCGTCCATTCGGGGGAATCTGCAGAGTGTGTTTATGTGCGTGGTGGTGTGGTGATCTGTCACGCTGTCTGTGCCGTTGGCTGCACTTCAAAGCACCGAGGCTGAGCTCCAGTTACAGGCACTTCCTCCCAGTGGGGGAAGTGTGCGCTCGAGTGTGTATTTATACTGTGTGTGTGTGTGTGTGTGTGTGTGTGTGTGTGTGTGTGGGCGAGTTAGAGACGAGTGATAGTTATTCACAGCTGAATGGAGCTGGCAGGAGTTCATCCTCTCTTCGCTGTCGCCTCGTGTCTCTCCCGACCGGCGACCCCCTCGCTCCACTTTCATTTCACTTTCCCCTCACTTCACCTCCGTTTCACAGACATGAATGAGTGTTGTGTGTGTGTGTTGTCCCTCTGACACACATTAGTTAGTGTTTATGAGGCTGCTTCTTTGTGATTTCATCTTGCCATTAGAAATCCCCGTGTTTCAACACAACCGAGTGGGAGAGGAAGTCGGAGTTGCATCAGGTTCCTTATTGACTCACTCAGCTGAGACTGTTTGAAAGGATCACACACAGATGTTGATGTCCTCAGTGACTCTATTAGCTTCAACATGAGGGAAACTGCAAGTGATCGTATAAACCCACGACGACTCAGCAAGCTTGTAAATCTTACATTTGCTTACATTTCACATGAGGCTTGTGAGTTTAGCACTAAGTATAGCAACAATCATGCTCCAGATGAAGAGATAAACTTAGATTTAGGTTATTTTAAAGGGGATAGTTCAACATTTTGGCAAACTGGCCCATTGCCATAATCCCTATAGTCATAGCAGTAGGTTTGTTACCTTTAATTGTCGGTGCAAGCTGTTTTTAGATCGGCGGAGCAGAGCCGTGAGCTGCTCAGAGCTACGCTACGGAGGCTCATTATGGGATTTCTTGGTTTCCCTCATCAAACTCATCAAATACACAATCCAACAACTCCACAACGCTCTGGTGGACAAGTTGTGAGCTGCAAATTCACCACGCTATGAGATAATAACACAACGTTACCACACAGAGTTGTTGTAGAGGGAAATACAGAGACTGTTGATGAAAAACTGTCCCTGAAGGCAACGTGCATCAGCGGTTTTGCATGAATTTCCCTCTAAAACAACTCTGTGTGGTAACGTTGTGTTATTATCTCATAGTGTGGTGAATGTGCAGCTCACAACTTGTCCATCAGAGCGTTGTGGAGTTGTTGGATTGTGTATTTGATAAGTTTTTTTTAACAAACCTACTCCTAAGACTATAGGGATGCCAAAATGTTGAACTATCCCTTTAAGCTACAATTACTTTTTAAATGCAATGGCCTTTAGCTAAGAGAACATCACATCTTCCACTAGCATCACTCAGAAAGGAGCTGTGACTATTAGAGCTCAGTGATTTTGCTTTTGAAAGCATGTAAATGGAGAATTACATGGGACCCAGGATCGAACCCTGTGGGACTCCACCTCCTACTGTATGATGAGGATGTGTTTTTCTGTTTGTTGGTGAAACTTACGTCGCGGTTCTCTTGGACCATCCACTGTGATTTTAATGGCCCGTTGGTATGTGGCCACCTGAGGGGGGTTGGTGAACACTGTGATGGTCAGAGTGAAACTTTTCCCTAAAAGACAAAAGATACAAGAAGGAAAAAAAACGATATTAGCGTCCTTTTGTAAGCATTATTTGGAGCTCTTTCTTCCCAAATATCCACCTTAACCATTACATTACACACAGACAACATGCTAAATAGCCCAGAACACGCTAATGCTAACATGCTTTTTTCTGTCCAGTGGCCTTGTAACAAACAATTTGCAATTTTGTTGACACATTTGCTAATAAATTGACACAGTTGAAGAGACAATTGCATTTGCATAGTTGGCTCAACAGGTCATGGTCATAGGTCAGAGTTGAGCATGACACAAAACATGCTTAAACTAGCATTAGCACTAGCATAGTACTTTAATTGCAGTAGAAGACTCTCTGCACTCCTCCCGTTAGCAACGACAGCCCAATTATATTATAGCGAACAATGGAACTGTGTATTTTATTTTCACGTAAAACCTCTTTTAGGCCGTTTCTTTGGGTCTGTTCACAACACTGTATGTTGTAAATCTCTGGGCAGGGCTATTATGGGCTGGCGTTGCTAACGGGAGGAGTGCAGAGAGTCTTCTACTGCAATTAAAGTACTTAGGGGCTATTTGTAGATCATACAACCCCACTTTAAAAAAAAATGCTACTATCCCTTTAAATGCTAGTTTTAACTGCCATTGTGACTGAACCACTTGCACCGTGTTTTAACTCAGACCTGCTCTTCTGATGCAGCTCGACTTTTAATTTCTGTTGCTATAGTTACAGGCAATCTAAATCAATCTTAGTTTCTACTTTCTGATTTCTAAAAGAGACCGTAAACCACAGCTATGTTCACTTTTAACGGGACACCTGCCGGCCAATCAGAAGAGGAGGCTTGTACGTTATTTATACAGAGTGGATATAAAATACATGTTCACCATAGCAAGTGTTGGTATTTCACATTTATAGCACTTTGTGTGTGTGTGTGTGTGTGTGTGTGGGGAGAGGGAAAGGGGGGCACTCACTCAACACTTTGCCTGCTGTAACGGCACATAGCGCACACACACACACACATGTGCAAACCACCTCTGTTGCTACCACACGCAGACAACCTGATGCCACACACACGCACCACAGACTATTTGTAGGCAACGCCAGGTGTTACTCTCACTTCTTCCTCGCTCTGCTGCTCTCTTAACATTTTACATTTTAGTCAAACGCACATGTGATGAATGAGTTTTTAATTGACCGAAAAATGATTCCACTTTATGCTGTAGATGCAGGTTTGTGATGGGAAACATCACCCGTGGTTGGCTACACCACAAGCTGATGCTGCTGTGCATCGGTGAAGCATAAACCACAAAGACACCCAAACAGACATGACCAACTGCTTATGTTTCCTGTATGTGATTTTTTACTAATACCGAGCTAAACTTAGGTTTAAGTTTTTTTAAGCTCAGCTTCGCAGACATGAATCCAGTTTAACTGTCCGACACACAAACAGTGCATAATCAACCGATAAGTATGAACATGCAGCTATAAAATTAGGTTAGTAGCAATGGTATATGTCTGCAGACCTTCAAGTGGACAAAAATGTCCACCTCTGCCTATGGGTTTTTAAATGTATTTTAAGGTAAAACATTTTAACTAACAGATATCACCATGAAACTTCCCAAGTTTATCACTCACATTAAGAGAAATATTTTTTGTATTACAAGTTTTGTCAAATGTTATGTTTAAAAATGTAAATGAGGCAATATCTAATGCAATATGCGCTAATTTGCATATATTTCCAGAACCGAAATCTGAACAATGGATAAAGCTACTTTCAAAATTCTTGTTTTATTTTGTTGACATATTAGAGTCAGAAGTTTTTACAGAGGGGATTTTGGATATCTCTTTGTATCACTCTGTAAATGAGAAAATACTGTCACCAGCCCTAAAAAAATCTAATTTCGCCATGTTTTTAGTAATAAAATGTTGTATGAATGATATATCAACAATCCCCTCTGTAAAAACCTTCAGAATATAGACGATATGTATATAGATATAACTGAAAGCGTTGCCCTTTTGAGTGACAGGTGGGTGACGATGCTCGATTTGCATATTCTGCTCTGTACACATCTCTTTAGAACCACTGTAACAGGTTGTGTAGTATAAACACAGCAAAGGGAGTTTGTGCAGGTTGTTGACATAGAGAGTTTACAGTGACAGACGTTGGGAGGTGGCAACAACTGAGGTCTGTTGTGTCTATCAGTGAACACACACACACTTACTCATGCACACACTTGCACAAAAAAATGACTAGATCTTAAAGGAGTGTGTGTCTGACTTTTTATCTAGCCACCCCTATGTCTCTTTTTTTGTGTGTGTGTGTCATGCCAGGGCTTGCTGTCATTCAGCTCCCCTCACAATCGGCCAATCAGATGGAATCTCATATTTACATCGGAGTCAACAAAGCAATGTGTGCGTGTGTTTCCCGGAAAAAGTCTGTGTTTGTGTGTGCGTTTGTTTTTCTGTGTGTCAGATATTGTGAAAGAGCAAAATGAAGTGAAGGCCCTGTTTAATGTTTAAAAGAGGAACTAAAAAGAGAAAGGACTGAAAAGTAGTTGCACATGTCACACACACTAACATAAATAGCAGCATTAAGCTCTATCAAACTTATCTTAGTGCAGATTCAAGGATTGGGACGATGCCCGATCCTTTTTTAGGGATCGGGCATCGTCCCGATCCTTTTTTAGGGATCGGGCATCGTCCCGATCCTTTTTAGGGATCGGGTGTTATCCTGATTTTTGTCAGGAAAATACTGTACATATGTTTCTAAAACCACCATATACAAATATATATTTACTTATTAATTGGAAAGACCTTCAGTTTTTGTAAAGAATGTTTTCAGT